>NW_011388752.1:0-524 GCF_000754665.1 Bison bison bison
AGCTTAGCTCTCCTTATCTTAGTTCTCCATAGTTCAACTCTCCTCCTTAGGGTAGCTATACTTAGGATAGGATAGGATAGCTATCTCCTCCTTAGGATAGCTATCATTAGCTCAGCTCTCCTCAGTCAGTTAGTTCAGTCATTCAGTCTTGTCCAACTCTTTGCAAACCCGTGGACTGCAGTGCATTTGGCCTCCCTGTCCATCACCAACTCCCAGAGTCTACTCAAACTCATGTTAATTGAGTTGGTAATGCCATCCAACCATCTCATCCTCTGTTGTCCCCTTCTCCTCCTGCTTTCAATCTTTCCAGCATCAGGGTCTATTGAAATGAGTCAGTTCTTCACATCAGGTGGCTAAAGTATTTGAATTTCAGCTTCAGCATCAGTCCTTCCAAAGAATATTCAGAATTTATTTCCTTTAGGATGGAATGGTTGGATCTCCATGCAGTCCAAGGGATTCTCAAGAGTCTTCTCCAAAACCACAGTTCAAAAGCATCAATTCTTCAGCACTCAGCTTTCTTTGTA
>NW_011388753.1:0-666 GCF_000754665.1 Bison bison bison
ATGCAGGGAGCTCAACCTGGTGCTCTGTGACAACCTAGAGGGGTGGGGATGGAGTAGGGGGATGGGAGGGAGGGGACATATGCATACCTGTGGCTGATTCATGTTGGTGTATGGCAGAAAGCAACACAACAGTGCAAAGCAATCATCCTCCAATTAAAAATAAATTTTAAAAATATATGTGAAAAAAAAAATTCCTATCTGTTTAAGGCTGAATAATATTCCACTGTATGTACAGCCACATTGTGTTAATCCATTCCTTCATTGATGGACATCTGGGTTGCTTCCAACTTTCAGCTATTGTGAATAATGCTGCTAAGGAACACAGGTGTACAAATATGTCTTTGAACCCTATTGTCAATTCGTTGGGGCATATACCCAATGTGGCATGACTGGGTCATGTGGTAAATGTATTTTTCATTTTTGAGGAAGCACCATACTGCATCCATAGCTGCTGTCCCATGTTACATTGCTCCTCACAGTGCAGAAAGGTTCAGCAGCAGCATTTGAGCAAGATCAAAACAGTCCAGAGAAGGATATGACTTGTTCAAGAGTGCCGCAGTGTTTGTAGAACCAAGATTCTATCCATAGTTTCCTGGCTCTTTGAATGCTTGCTCTTAATCAAAATGTTAAATTTGGACTTTGGAGTATGAGGGGTGGAAGCCCCCC
>NW_011388754.1:0-538 GCF_000754665.1 Bison bison bison
ATATCCTTAATTAACGTTTAATTAAGCAGTTGTTTCCTGATCCTCGCCGACGCCGTCCCCACTTCGAATTCCCTGGATCCACCGGGGCTGGACCCCAGCACATATCAATAATTACTTTAAATGTAAATGGATTAAATCTACCAACTGAAAAACATAGACTGGCTGCGTAGATGAAAACATGTGCATTCATACTCTTTCACTTATCACTGTACTTAACCCCTCAAATTGTGTGTAATTATTTTATATGGTTAGGTTAATCATGTTTTCATTATTGCTTGCAATTGTAATTATCTTTTATTTTTTTGTCTGGCTATTAATTGTGAAAACTGATAAACATCTTTTATATTGTGATTATGTAGCTAGTATTCATTTTAATTCCATTGTATCAAGATTGTCAACAGAAAATAATAGAAGTCTGATATAGACTTCTATATAGAGTAAAACTACCATTTAATAGAAAAACTTGTAATCTCTTTTTAAAATCCAGATGCACATTAGAATTACCCTGCAAGTTTTTGAAAAATATAAATGCCCAGGT
>NW_011388755.1:0-726 GCF_000754665.1 Bison bison bison
TTTTTTTTTTTTTTTTATCTTCAGGGCTTATAATTCACTGCCAAAAACAAAGAACTAAATTTCAGTTAGTCAATAAAAACACTTCACAGTAAATCATTGATTTGGAATTTAAAATGTGCAAGGAAGTGAATATACAGAGATATTTTATATTTATGGAGTTCAGATCACTCTTTTGGTTCTCCTTTTCCTCACTCTATATTTTCCTTCTGTCACCAGCTCTACCTTCATCCAGCTCCCGGTCTGAATCTGTTGTGGCAGACCACACACTGGCCTGCAGGAAATGTTACAAGCTCATGTGTTCTTAATTCAAAAATGTAGAAATTTAAGAGAAAAAAAAACAGCATGTTAGTGTTGGAGCCCCTCCACTCACATAGCCTTGGGCTTTATGAAATCACAGTGACAAACTAGTAAAGACTAACTAGTCTGATTTACATTGTGTCATTTTTGAGATTGCGTCCAAGTACTGCATTTTGGACTCTTTAGTTGACTATGATGGCCATTCCACTTCTTCTAAGGGATTCTTGCCCACAGTAGTAGATATAATGGCCATCTGAATTAAATTCACCCATTCCAGTCCATTTTAGGTCACTGATTCCTAAAAATGTCAGTGTTCATTCTTTCCATTTCCTGTTTGACCAATTCCAATTTACCCTGATTCATGGACATAACACTCAAAAAGTTCTACAGATGGTGACTGCAGCCATGAAATTCAAAGACACTTGCTCC
>NW_011388756.1:0-804 GCF_000754665.1 Bison bison bison
ATATCTTTTTGCCTTTTCATACTGTCCATGGGGTTCTCCAGGCAAGAATACTGGAGTGAGTTGCTATTTCCTTCTCCAGTGGACCACGTTTTGTCATAACTGTTCTCTATGACCATCTTGGTTGGCACTGCATGGCATGGTTCATAGCTTCATTGAGTTACACAAGCCCCTTCGCCATAACAAGGCTGTGATGCATGAAGGGGTACTTCTTTTAGGCCAATTAATTAGAGCTTATTTACAAATGAACCCCTCAGCAATATTATCCAAAGACAAAGACACATACTGAAGCATACATTTATCCAGACATACACAGTGAGAGATCTAACTTCATTTTCTAAACTTAGTCATAAATCAGATCACAAGATAAAACTAACTAGTTTATAAACAGTTGGAACAATAAAAATTTTAAAGGCTTCATTCCATGTTTGTTTTTCCCTTAGTTTCAGGAATTACAGATGGTCTAGATAAGATAACTATTCCTGAGAGCCTTGGTCTCAAGGCTCAGGAAGAGAAAGTCAAATTCTCCAAGGATACTTAGGGTCAGAATTCATTTTTTAAAGTATATAACAAGCTAGATTTCTCTAATTGAATGTGCAAAAAAGAACCGATTTTGCCATTTCAGAAAACTTTTTTTTGACCAGTTTTCTCTGGACTCCGAACATGGTGGCCAAACTGTCAAAAATCATCCTTTTCTCCTGTGGTCATAGTTATGTAGCTACAATTTAAACCAGGTAACGCTCAGATTGGCCAGCATAACAGGAGCAGACTGGCTGATGAAATGTTGTCCCAGCAGGAATTGTCCCT
>NW_011388757.1:0-607 GCF_000754665.1 Bison bison bison
AAAAGTAGATGTTTTTCTGGAACTCTCTTGCTTTTTCTGTGATCCAATGAATCCTGGTGATTTGATTCCTCTGTCTTTTCTAAATTTGAATTCTTGAATAGGATTTAAAAGTTTGCTTATGTCCATCTTGTAGACTTCTTAAGTTTATTCCTAGATATTTTGCTTCTTTCATTTCATTTCAAATGAATTATCTTTTCCAAATGGCAGTTATTTGGTGATGTGAAGATGATTGATTTCTATATATTTGAATTTTCACTGAAATTTGGTAAATGCTTTTACTGCTTATAGTGTTTTCAGCTGTTTCTTTTATTCTTTTCCCCTAGAAAACAATAATATAACCTAAATATAATGATAATAAAACTTTCAATTTCCATATTTCTTTTCTTCTCTGATCTAACTGAACTAATACTTTCAAAACAATGTTATTTAAAATGATGCTTCTGCACATCAAAGGAAACTATCAGCAAGGTGAAAAGACAGCCTTCAGAATGGGAGAAAATAATAACAAATGAAGCAACTGACAAACAACTAATCTACAAAAATAGTACAAGCAACTCCTCCAGCTCAACTCCAAGAAAAATAATGACCCAATACCAAAAATGGGACC
>NW_011388758.1:0-581 GCF_000754665.1 Bison bison bison
ATGATAAACATAATACTATAAATTGTTCACCAGAGTTTGAAGTCATGTTGACCTTCGCCACAAGAGAGAATTTCCTAATCTGAATTACAGACTTTCCTTTGTTATTGTTCTCCAGTTGCTAGGTCATGTCTGACTCTTTGTGACCCCAGGCAAACAAAATCTCGACATTAATGGTAAGTAATCCAAACTGTAGGCATTGTATTAACTTGTAACATACCTAAAGTCATGTAAAAGCAAGACCAAAATAAATCTAAAGCATACTTAGCCAAAAGAATATATATATATATAGAAATATACATATTAGATTACTAGATATATATAAGATACTTATATAAAACATATTATATAATATGTAATATGTAACACTATATATATATACACACACATAAAACATACACTCTAGTCCTATATAATAAGGAAATCAACAAATGGATTTTCTTTTTAGAAAATTAATTAAAAATTAGATTCATTCTGATGCTACTGAAATTACTCTTTTCACCTGCTTTACTCTGTTAGTAACAGCCATTAGTCTTGACATCCTGATTACATGCTGCATTAAAACTTTTTTCTGTTTTTTTATT
>NW_011388759.1:0-616 GCF_000754665.1 Bison bison bison
CACACACAGATACCTGCATTCCCATATTCACTGCAGCATTATTCACAAGAGCCAAGACTGGAAACAGCCCAAGTGTCCATCAATGGATGAATGGACAAAGATGTGGTATACATACAGCAAACGATTCAGACCCGAGGAAGAAGGAAATCCTGTAATTTGTGATAACATGGATAAACCTTGTGGGCATTATGCTAAGGGAAATAAGTCAGACAGAGAAAGACTGCATGGTGTTACTTACATGTGGAATCTAGAAAGGCCAGACTCATAAAAACTGAATATGATGGTGATTACTGGGGCTGAGGGCGGGGGAAATGGGGAGATGTCAATTGAAGGGTACAAACTCCCAGCTAAGGTGGATAAGTTCTGGGGATCTAATATACAACGTGATGGCTGTAATTAGCAATACTGTAATTATTATTATATTTTTGAAAGTTGCTAAGAGTAAGTCAGATGTTCTCACCACAAAAAAGAAGTGGTAATTACAGGATGTGATGGAAATGTTAGTTAAGGCAATGGTGGTGATTATCATGCAGTGTATGTAAGCGTAATCAAATCAGCACAGTGTGTACCTTAAACTTACACAATGTCAATTTTATCTCAATAAAGCTGGGAAAAA
>NW_011388760.1:0-712 GCF_000754665.1 Bison bison bison
CCTGCAGTGTGTGGCCCCCAAATTCAGGCACTGAAGCCCCAACCACCAGTACCTCTGGTGTGACTACATTTGGAGACAGAGTCCTTAAAAGGAGATTAAGTCAAGATAAGCCATTGGGGTTGGCTCTAATTCAATCTACTCAGTGTCCTTATAAGAAGAAAAAAATCACACACACAGAGACACCAGGGCTGCCCACGTACCATGTGAAAGCCCACATGAGACACAGCAGGAAAGCAGCTGTCTGTAAGGCAGGGAGACACCAAACCTGCTGGTAGTGCCTTAACCTTGGACGCCCAGCACCAGAACTTCGAGAAAACTAATTTCTGTTGTTTAAAGCACCCAGTCTACGGCGCTCTGTCAGGGCAAACTGAGCAAAGTCACACACTGATCTCATCATTTTTTGCAAAGACTTTTTAAAATGCCACAGCAAGCAGTAGGGAATATTCTCACAATGACTGGAAATACAGGAAATCTCAGCAGAGAAATAAAGACTGGAATGGAAATTTTAGAAAGGTAAGGTGTAACCACCATATCTACATATGTGTACATATAGACATATACACACTAGATGGACACTGAGATGACAGAGAAAACAGTGAACCTGAAAATAGATCAAGAGAACTCATCCACTCTAAACAACAAAGAGAAAGGAGACTGAATAAAAATTAACCAAGTCACAGGGACCTGTGAGGACAAAAATAAAAGGCAAAAA
>NW_011388761.1:0-895 GCF_000754665.1 Bison bison bison
TATGTCTCCTGCATTGGCAGGTGGGTTCTTTACCACTAGCGCTACCTGGGAAGCCCTTGAGTTAGTGAGGACCTTGCCATATTTGAGGGGCTGAAAGACGATGATTCATGTGGCTGGAGTACATGAGCAAGGTCCAGGATAGTCTGACTTAAAGTCGAAGAGGGGGCAGATGCCAAATCATGCAGGACCTTAAAGTCATCAAAACGTATCATCCAAACAGGGACACTTTGGAATGAAGTGAATGGTCTTTACAAAAACATAGCCAACTGATATGAACAGAATTGTGTTTGGCAAACCAAGACAGATGGTCACCCTGTATATAAGTCATTTTAAGGTGATAAGGCTTACCTAGGTGTCTCAGTGGGTAAAGAATCTGCATGCGGGGAGGAGCCAAGATGGCGGAGGAGTAGGACGGGGAGAACACTTTCTCCCCCACAAATTCAGCAAAAGAGCATTTAAACGTCGAGTAAATTCCACAAAACAACTTCTGAATGCCGGCAGAGGACATCAGGCACCCAGAAAAGCAACCCAACTCTTCGAAAGGAGGTAGGAAAAAATATTAAAAACAAAAAAAAAAGAGACAATAGAGGGAGGGACAGAGTTCCGTCCCGGGAAGGGAATCTTAAAAAGAGAAGTTTCCAAACATAAGGAAACCTTCTCACTGCCGAATCTGTGCGAGCTTTGGAAGCACAGAGGGCAACATAACAGGGAGAAAAAATAAATAAACAATTTAAAACTCGCAGATTGCGAGCCCTACAGTAACTCCCCCAGCAGAGAAGCAGCGCAGACGCCTGCATCCGCCATTAGCAAACCAGGGCCGGGCAGGGAGGCGCGCCGTGGGCTGCATCGCTGAGAGTAAGAATCTGGCCTGAATACCCTGAGCGCTATCTGAGCG
>NW_011388762.1:0-544 GCF_000754665.1 Bison bison bison
CAGGGGCTTGTCCTGGAACTCAGGGTTTAGAGGGCAGACCCAGGAGAGAACTGCCATTGGCTGTTTGGAGAGAGCCTGAGGGGCTGGGAGTGTGGAGAGCAGCAACCAGAGTATTCGCAGAAGAATCCTAGGACACATAAAAGCTAAGTGTTACTGTGGCCTGTGAAGTGGCCTGTGAAGGGCGGAGTAGGACACCCATTGCAACTTCTGCCCCACCCACAGGCTCCTGCCTCTGTAGGCTCCAGGAGAGACTCTGGCACAAGTAGAGCACTTTGCTTACTCTAGCTGTTGCCTCAGCAATCAGGGAGCAGATTCCAACTGTTTGCTAATACACAAGTTGGGGCTGGAATCACAGCTGAGCCCCAGAGGCCATCTGACTCAGAGCTGAAATCTCTCCCCAGAGCTGTGCAAACTGCATGTTTATAGTGCCACTGATGTAAATTCAGGACCTGGGGAACGTGTGAAGGGACAACTAGTGCCTCTAAGGCTGGGACAGGTCTGACCTGAGAAGCTGTGGGCTTTGTGGGTGCATACACATGAGGGC
>NW_011388763.1:0-933 GCF_000754665.1 Bison bison bison
AAAAAAAAAAAAAACTAGGGCAGTCAGATGACAAGAGGAAGCAGGGATGCTGAGGATGCAGTGGCAAGGTCTGCTACATCCTGACTTAACTGCTACTCTGAATATTCTAGAAAAGAAGTCTGCCACTGACATGAAACACACCTTCCAGATGGAATGAATGAATGCCTCAACTTTCCTGCCACTCACCTTAAGTTTCTGAAAAATCATCACCTTTGGGTTGCCAAGCACTTTCCCTCAAACCTGATACTCAAGTTTACTTTTAACAACAGATATTCTGATCTTTCTCATTGCCCAAAAGTCACCAGCACTGGAAGAGTCACCTAACTTCTTTTACCTCTGTATGCTCACAATTCACTTCGGCAGCAGAACGTAGCCAGAATAGTTACATAACACCAAGTCAGGAAATATTCCCAGGTTGTCCTTTCAGTGTGCACCTGTGTGTATTTAGGCTGATATGGGCTTTCCTTGGAGATCGGGCGGGTTTGGTCCCGGACCATAACAACAGTCACACGAATGTTTTTGGTTTCTCGGGGCATATAAAAGTTCTGTTTATACTATAGTCTATTATTAGCATTATGCCTAAAAAACAATGTACATACTTAAAAATACTTTTCTTGCTAAAAAATGCTAACAATCCTCTGGCCTTCAGCAAGTCATAAGCTTTTTGCTGGTAGAGGGTCTGGCCTGGATGTTGATGGCAGCTGACTGATCAAGGTGTGCTGTAAATTTGGGTGCCGTCTATCTAAATAGGACAACACCGAAGTTTGCCTCATAGATGGACTCTTCCCTTCACAAATGATTTCTGCACTCGGTCGTGTTGTTGGATAGCTTTTACCATATTCTTTCAGAACTGGAGTTAGTCCTCTCGAATCCTGCTGCTTTAGCAGCTGAGTTTATGTAATATTCTAAATCCTCTGTTGTCATGTCAACAGT
>NW_011388764.1:0-657 GCF_000754665.1 Bison bison bison
ATGCCATTGTCAAAAAGCTTGACTGGAGTTAAACAACATCCCCAGCCGACCTCTGACCATGAGGCTAACTGCCACAGTCCACCCTCTTTCCTTCAAATATTCATGTGACTTTTGTAGAAACAATAGATTCAACGCCATCCAAAGGCCCCAAAGTTTCCACCCTACAAATCATGAACTCAAATGCAAGGATCTTATCTTCTATAATAGTTCCAGGTATTCCCTTGCTTCCTTGGAAATGTTTCCTCCTGATCTGAAGGCCTGTGAACAAAAAGGGCCTAGTTATGTGTTCCATATACTCAGCATAGGATAGTGGTACCAGCAGAGTGAAACTATACAGAACAGTCCTGATCTAAAGGAAGGAGGGAGGCACATAAGGAATCAGTAGCACTTCTGAAGTCCAGCTGGCACAGTTGCTACAACTACATAGGTCTCATTAAAGCCAACTAAGACCTGGGCAGCCAGCTCTTACAGTAAGGGAGGGGTACACTTATAGTCTCCAAAAGCATCAGGTGTGCAAGCTTGTTTGAGAAATTTCAGGAAACTGAACTTCTTCAGGAGCCTAGAGGAATTTGAGAAGAAATTTTTATATCATTTTAATTATGGTTTAAAATTTTTAAATATTTATGGTTTAAATATTTTAAACCATTTGAAATATTT
>NW_011388765.1:0-813 GCF_000754665.1 Bison bison bison
TAGTGAGAATCTCATGCTGGGGTTAAAATATTCATATTACTTATATCACAGTTGGACTTAAGTAGAGACATGACTTTAAGGCCAGTGGTTTTTTAACTAGAACAAGACTTGCTTGGAGGATAGTTTTATGTAGATTCCTGTGATCAGCTCAAGAAGGAAAAAATAAGATGTGAACAGGAGTTCTTACATGTGGCCCAGAAACTACTCTGTAAAAACACATCAATGATGTATGCATTTGAAGGTTTTCTCCCCTCCTTTTATTTCCACTGGACTATTGATTCATAGGTCATGATCTTCTTTCCTACTCTCATTCACCACATTCTTGTCACTCAGGGAATTATGCCCATTTTAAAGATGATAAAGGTTATCTTAACGCAGTAAGACTCAGGGCAGGTAAAGGGCATATAATCTTGAGTCCAAGACACTTTTATCTGACTGTAATCACAGCCCTCTCCGTCCGCACATCTTTACTCTCCCTTCCACTTAAAGGAGAGTGTAAAATAACACCGTCAAATAAGGAGAATCACTGCAAGAAAAGCCTCGCTTTGAGAGGAAAAGCTCTCATTGAACATGATCTGAATAGAATTTCTGCAGCTTAATTTAATAAATGAGGCATCGTCTTTAGACTCCAAGCATAATAAACTCTCATTTGCATTGACTGGCTTCATAAATTCATGCTGTTAAAAACCTGTTTCTGTCAGGGCTGGCCCTGGCCCCCACAGCTTTCACTCACATTCCAATTCTGAGCTGCAGAAGAGTTTGCCCATCACAAGCGTCAGCTATCATTAGTTCGTTTCCTTTAGCGCCGCTTGG
>NW_011388766.1:0-814 GCF_000754665.1 Bison bison bison
CATCATGGGGCAATGGGATTTCAGAAGGAACACACTGCCTGGCTGAGTAAGCATGACTTTGGTTATGCACAGCCGTGCTCCCCAAACTTTTCCATGTCGCCCCCACACGCAAAATGCTCCCAAAGAGGAGTCTGGATCAACAGACAGCAAATTAAACCACTAAGCCTGAAGTAGTGGTCTTAATAGAACCAGGCTCTTAGGAAGTCTTGGAAATTTCCAGTCCAGGGTCTTCT
The DNA here is from genome assembly GCF_000754665.1 of Bison bison bison. Lineage (NCBI taxonomy): Eukaryota > Metazoa > Chordata > Mammalia > Artiodactyla > Bovidae > Bison > Bison bison. Next base: position 234 of record NW_011388766.1, read on the forward strand.
CATCTATACTCATTGGAAGACTGAAGCATAATCTAAAGGATTTTATCTGCCCAAGGAAGGGCTTATTTCCAAATGGTGCAGTGACTACTGAGTCAGAAGTCATGGGACCTGATGCCTCAGTTTCCATGTTCATGAAAGGGTGAAAAGATAGGTTATTATGGGGATTAAGTAAGACATTGCATAGGAAGCGCTTAACACGGCAGCTAACATGTTGAAGTACTCAATAAATGGTTTTGGCTTTTGTAAATTATTTGATTACTTACAACATCTTTATATGCCAGTGACATCTTGGCTTGACCCCAGATAGACCCACTCATAATCCAATTCAAACCCCTCGTGCAGGGGAAAAATGTTTTCCAAACATGACTATAAACTCATTTTATTATGCTTTTGAAATAAGAAAATATTATCATAAATATGTGATCTATTAGTGAAGTCACAATCTGAAAAAAAAAAAAAAGTCAAATGGTACAGTGTATCTGCAGAAGTTACATATTTCTTTTGCTTTTTTTAACTCAATTTCAAAGTAGAACTTGCAGTGATATAAAGAAATATTTAAGATGTAAAATCATCCCACCACA
>NW_011388767.1:0-817 GCF_000754665.1 Bison bison bison
GCAAGAGTACTGGAGTGGGGTGCCATTGCCTTCTCCAACTTGGGGCCCCTAGACAGTGTAAATCAACTATACCCCAATAGAACTTAAAAGAATGGTTCATGTGAGCCAAAGCAGGGTCCCAAGTCACCACAGGTCTGCTGGAGCAGGCACTTCATACCTGGTCTTTGCTCCGTAAGAGTCCAAAAGCCAAAAAGAAAAATTCTTTTCTAATTATTTGAAGTATTAATTAAAATGAAAATCACTAAAAAAAAGATACATGCACCCCAATGTTCATGGGATATAGAAAAAAGAATCTTTAAAAAAAGTGGACACATGTATAACAGATTCACCTGGCAGTATACCTGAAGCTAACACAACATCATAAATCAACCATATGCCAATCAAAAAAAATTTTAAAGGGGTCTCAACAGGGACCTACTGTAAATAAATAAATGAAAAAAAGACACAAATAACTTCAAATGGACCACAATGCACACAAATGGACTCACATGCTGCAAGCACTTTAATACAATTCATTACAACCAAATAGTATACATTAGACAAAATGGCAAGAGTTTAATAACTACAACCAAAGCTATAAACCGTAAATATACCACAAATATGCACATCTATACTTACTTTCTACCAGAATCAGGGCCCCAAAGGCAACAACAGTGACAAAGATGGCACAGATGACATCTAGATACACAGCGAGCCATCGGGACGTCGTCAAAAGCAGGAACCCAAGCATCTGGATTTGTGATGTAATAAGCATAGTACATAAACAGAAAACCATGTTAGCTGCTTCCAGTAGGGAGAGCATTATTCTCAGTTGAGC
>NW_011388768.1:0-676 GCF_000754665.1 Bison bison bison
AAAACTTAATATATAGAGAAATGGAATGCCAAAGCCATTGTTAAAGGTTGTAGGGAGACAGGAAAAGAACTGCTGTCAAATTGCATGGCAAATGGCACAGCGTATCTTTCACACATTTCTGACTTGCCTTCCAAGGTTTTTTGGGTGCAGGGAGAGAACAGCCATAAACATCTTTTCTTCTCCATGATGTCCTCCATTGGCTTGATAGTCACCAGATCTCAGAAGCCCTCCAGTTGTCTGTGAGTGTGTGTGTGTGTGTGTGTGAATCACTGAATTTTACACATTCAGTAAAATATCTAACAACAAAAAGCACCCTAAGGAGAACAAAATACACAAAAACTGAAACAAAAAATCCCAACAAAGTATCATTTAAATGCATTGGTTTGAAATAATATTCCGAATATAGGATAGCTAAACAGTTGTTATCTCTGTTACTGCTTAAGTGAAGTAAATAAAAAGGCCAGTATTACATTTGTTTCTTCTCTACTGTCGAAAACTGTAGAAATTTTCATTTGTTCTACTTTATCCCTGATATGGTGGTTTTAAGTCAGTTAAACATTTGTCCCTTTTTTTACCTGTGGCCCTCATGTAATTCTAAATGTTGTTTTTTCACCCTGGGAAGCATTCCAATTGGTATAATAAATTATATGTGACACTAATTTTAAGTCATTACTAT
>NW_011388769.1:0-545 GCF_000754665.1 Bison bison bison
GAGCTGACACAAGACATGAACCTTTCTAGTCGGCTAGGGCTTGAGGTGGGGATAAGGAGATACGGAAATGTTTAAAAATTGGTACCTAGTGCCAGGAGCTCTTTCTGCTGCTTAAATCCACTCTTGAAATGATGAACTAACCTCTACCTATACTTTCTCTTTCTAAAGGGCAGTTACAAATATTATCCAGGGGATGGGGGGAAATAAACATGAGAAAATGGATGATTAGCTAATGACCGGAGGAGCAGTTTTCTCCCCAAACAGACACATTTTCAGAAAGGAAGCTTCTGATTCGGGCTTGCTTTGTACATCCGCAGGTGAAGATGCAATGACAGGCGACACGGACAAGTATCTTGGGCCACAAGACCTTAAGGAACTGGGCGATGATTCTCTGCCTGCAGAGGGCTACATGGGCTTTAGTCTGGGGGCCCGTTCTGCCAGGTATTTCACTGTTGCTCTTTACTCACAGTTAATTTAAAACAACCATGATGTCATAAACTGAAACCATTTTCATTTTTCACATTATCCCCAAAAGTGCCCTCGGG
>NW_011388770.1:0-589 GCF_000754665.1 Bison bison bison
TCTAAGTTCTCAATTTCTATATCTTGCTCATCTTCATCCACCTCAGCCCCATCTTTTCCATTTTACTATATTTTTATAGGCAAATCTCCTCAAATGTATTGTCCAAATATCCTACTAAGTTTTTTAATTTTAGTAATCATAACTGAAAATTTCTAAGAACTTGTTTTCTTTTGGTTCCCTGATCAGTCATTTTATATAATAGCATGATTGGTTTGTTAATGTAATATCTTCTCTAACCTCCATTATGCTTTTATTCAACTTTGTTTGTTTAAATTCTATTCTGTTTTGTAAATATTGTGTTTCCTTTGGGGAAATATTTTCTGCATATTTCTGGGAGGGTTTCTTCTTTACTCATTATTTTTTTAAAATTGAGATATAATTGACATACAACATTATGTTAGTTTCAGGTATAAGCACAATGATTCAGTATTTGTATATATTGCAGAATGGTCACCACAATAAGTCTATTATTAATAATATCCATCACCACACATAGCAACAGAATTTTTTTTCTTGTGATGAGAACTTTTAAGATCTAGTCTCTTCAGTTTAGTTGCTCAGTCGTGTCCAGCTCTTTGTGACACCATGG
>NW_011388771.1:0-820 GCF_000754665.1 Bison bison bison
GTCGCTCAGTCGTGTCCAACTCCTTGCAACCCCAGGGACTACAGCATGCCAGGCTTCCCTGTCCTGCACTTTAGTGCATATGAAAACAAAATCGACCTGCTGCAAACATCACATCCAAAATTGGTCTTTTGTGAATATTTAATGGTAAAGTGGATGAGGAGAACTATTACATTATGTACAGCATTTCACTTAAAAAATTTAAAAACCTATTTTGCCAAACAATTTAATAACTTCCCCCTCTAGTTTATACAGTCCACTAAACAAAGCCTCTAATGTTAGTATTTCAGGGAACCAAGCCACATATGAAACCCCAGTGGAGTGGGGACATTGCTATCAGTTAAACTTTTGATCCCTGACTTCCCCTGTAAATCAACAGAAGGAAGATGTTTCCCTTCATATTAGACACCAGCTCCTGAATGTCCCTTTCCTTTGAAATCTAAGATAAAAATGGGAAATACTTTTAGCTCCTGAATTGACTAACTGGTTGATCGGCATTTACAGAAGGTATCCATTAGGACCTGTGGGAGCAATTTTTTAGACAACTTCAATTTCGAAGTTGTCTTCTATTTGCCTAAAGTGATCCTTTCCCTTAAGTGCAGTGAGGTGGCTGAATGTCAGTGCCGTTTCTTTGATGACCAACAACGAGCCTTACTCTAAGGGCAGTGACCTTCTCCATTTTGGATGACATTCCCTGATAATACATCAAGTCTGACACTTAACCCTTATACAACTCAGTAAAAATAGAGGCTCCTGCTGTTTTAATGCCTATGGGAGAATCACATGTGCTCAGCAATGTAATCACTCCTGTTAAGAGGAGTCT
>NW_011388772.1:0-573 GCF_000754665.1 Bison bison bison
TGGGGTTGCAAAGAGTCGGACACCACTGAGCGACTGATCTGATCTGATCTGTAGTGTTCTATTTGGAGACAACTCCAACTCATACTTTGTGACACTCATTGGTGAATTGAAATCCTCTGACCTGAATTACAAAGTTCTAAGGGTACTCGTGATTTTCTTTAACTTCCTATAATACGCTGATACTCAAGTTGTGTGGAAGTTTTAGAGGTGATGTTAACAGCTGTGTAGTTCATGCAAGACACCACACCCAACTAGCACCTGTCTGGAATTAAAACACAAACACACACACACACACACACTACCACTGAGATTATACATAAAGACATGTTTACTGCAGGTTTAAAGTAAAGGACTAGAGTATAAGGCCATCATACTAGAGTCAGCAGTCTTGTTTCCTTCCACAGGAAGAGCTAACAGGAGAGCCACCTCAAAATTTTGTTAAGACATGAGTTCTACAAAGCCACAGTCACCAAGACAGTAAGGTACTGGCACAAAGACAGAAATACAGATCAATGGAACAAAATAGAAAGCCCAGAGATAAATCCACACACATATGGACACCTTATCTTTGAC
>NW_011388773.1:0-518 GCF_000754665.1 Bison bison bison
GTGGGCTCAGGAGTATGTGTTGGGGATCTAACAAGGGCAAGACCTAGACTGTTTCAGTGCAGGGACCGAGATGCAGGTTCAGGAGTATTTTTAGGGGTATGAACAAGGGCAGGACCCAGCCAAGTTCAGTGCGGGGACCAAGATGCAGGCTCAGGAGTGTTTGTCGGGTGACTGAGCAAGGGCAGGTCCCACCCTATATCAGTGCTTGGACCGAGATGTGCCCTCGGGAGTGTTTCTCAAGGTTTGAACATGGGAAAGACGCAGACTGCTTCATGGCAGAGACCAAGATGTGGACTCAGGAGGATGTGTTTAGCTATCTAACAAGGGCAGGACCTAGACTGGTTCAGTGCAGTGACCGAGCTGTGGGCATAGTGGAAATTGCTGGTGGCTTCAGCAAGTACTTGATCCAGCCTCCTCCAGTGCAGGGAATGAGATGTTGGCTCGGGAGTGTTTGACAGTGTCTTGAACAAGTGTAGGACCCAGCCTAATTCAGTGTAGGGACCCATGCAGGCTCAGGA
>NW_011388774.1:0-674 GCF_000754665.1 Bison bison bison
GGCATCACTGACTCGATGGACTTGAGTTTGAGTGAACTCTGGGAGTTGGTGATGGACAGGGAGGCCTGGTGTGCTGCAATTCATGGGGTTGCAAAGAGTTGGACACGACTGGCCGACTGAACTGAACTGAACTGAACAGTGGGCCCAGGGGTCTCTCTTGAGTGGGCATCACAACAATACCACCAGGAACACAGGAAAGCTGACTTTCTACCAACCACTGGACTGCACGAGGCCCTACAGGAGACTTCCTGGGCTCAGGAGGCCAAGATAAGAAACCTGTCATCTCCAAAATACCCATCCTGGGAGCACAGCATGCCCTGATGCTCACTGCAACTTCCCTGAACAGAGATACGAAAGTCTCTTTGGTCCCCCTGGTCCAAGTGACTTGAGGTTGATCCTGGGGATTCAAATAAGATTACCCCAGAGCTTTTAAGAAAGGACTTTTAAAATGAAATGATTGGAGCTATCTTGAAAAAGTTTTCAAATCTGAAATTTTAAATACTACAGAAGTTTGCTAGAAAATTACAAAGAATATTTCCTTGGCAGAAAGGAAATATGAATGGGCATAAATTGCAGGGATGGGACAAACCAAAGAGAATAGTAGTCAGGAAGGTGATTACACTTAAAGATTTCAGACTTCATTTACAAGAAGAACACCATGAAAAAGAAGTATA
>NW_011388775.1:0-637 GCF_000754665.1 Bison bison bison
TTCCTGTAGTTGGTATCTAATCTTACTGCAGATATCTAATCTTATGATCAGAAAAGATACTTAGAATGATTTCTTTTCTTTCTTTTTTTTTTTAATTTACCAAGGCTAGATTTATGGCCCAGGATGTGATCTATCCTGGAGAAGGGTCCGTGTGCACTTGAGAAAAAGGTGAAAGTCACTGTTCTGGGGTGAAATGTCCTATAGATATCAATTAAATCTAACTGGTCCATTATATCATTTAAAGTTAGAGATTCCTTGCTAATTTTCTGTTTACTTGATCTATCCATAGGTGTATTAAAGTGAGTGGTGTAGTAAAGTCTCCCACATTATTGTGCTGCTATTAATTTCCCCCTTCATACTTGTTAGGATTTGCCTTACATATTGTGGTGCTCCTATGTTGGATGCCTATATATTTATGATTGTTATATCTTCCTCTTGGATTGATCCTTTAATCATTATGTAGTGTCCTTCTTTGTTTCTTTTCACAGTCTTTATTTCAAAGTCTATTTTATCTGATGTGAGTATTGCTACTCCTCCTTTCTTGTGGTCTCCATTTGCATGAAATATGTTTTTCCAGCCCTTCATTTTCAGTCTGTATGTGTCCCTTGTTTTGAGGTGGGTCTCTTGTAGACAGCAT
>NW_011388776.1:0-575 GCF_000754665.1 Bison bison bison
AACTGACTCAAAATCTGCATTTTAACAAGATTCCTTCTGGTGATTCAAAGTGCATTTAAGTTTCAGAAGAGCTGCTGCCTAGACTATAATGGCAAAGGTCTTCCTTCTAGTTCAGATTTAAACGTGGTTGTACAAATATAAGGTCAAACTCAAAAAACCAAGGATAGTAAAATATAAAGGTAAAATATATATCCAGACATCTCACCAGATGCTTTAGGTTTCTTCTGTTTCGCTATACAGTAAACATAGCCTATGTCTACATTCCTTCTTACTCATCGGTAGGCTAGGCAGTCACCTCTGTGCGATGAGTTCACTGGGTACTGGAAAGATCTCCAGACCTCAAGTTTTGCTCCTACTAGCTCTATCATGACTAGAAAGCCTACTTGACTCACTCCCATGAAATGACGGATAGTGTAAATGTAGTTTTCAGAAAACTTGTTACATTGGTGATTACAGGTCATCAACAGTCTTACTTCAAGTACATTCAGGAACAAGCAAGCGCTACAAGGAGGAGTTGCAGAGGCAGATGTGAAAAGGGTCACAATGCAACCAAGTGAAATACTGCTGGATGTCAA
>NW_011388777.1:0-656 GCF_000754665.1 Bison bison bison
AGACACGAGTGTTTCTGGTCCCCTGCTATTTCAACCAGCGCATTGATGGAGACTCTTGACAACGCATCCGTGACAGACTGTGAGGATTCCTAGGGTGAGCTCCTAGGAGTCGCTTTGTAGGTACATGCCCCTGGGACCCTCCCCCCCGACACCCCAAGTGCACAGGCACACGTGCACACGCATCACGCGAGGGTCCCTGTGGGTGGGCTCCTAGGAGTCGCTCTGCAGGTAAAGGGATGCACGCGTGGAGCCCTGGGGTCCACGCACGGTTCTCCCAGAGAGGCGTGTCCTCCACACCTCCCTGCAGGGGTCTGCTGGCCTCTCTTCCTCACGTTGTCCCCAGCGCTGGTCGTCACCAGCCTGGAAACCCGCCGGTGCAGGGCCGACACAGCCGTCTCCAGTATTTACGTTCCGTGTCACCGGAGGCCGAGCGTCTCAGACGTACACCAACCACGTGCGTCGCCTCGTTAGCCGTGCACGGGTCTGTCCTCTGTCCCTTTTTAGAACACTGACTTTCAAGATCCGGGGACCACAGGGGTGTCAAGCCGCTCTCTGGCCCTGGGATGCGAGGGACGTTGTCCCGGCCCGTGGTCTGTCCTCCCAGCTCTCTGCATGTTTGTCTGTTTGGCCGCAGGAGGAGCCAGGCGCTTCCCTCT
>NW_011388778.1:0-734 GCF_000754665.1 Bison bison bison
AGCGACTGAACTGAACTGACTGTGTGCATTACATTTTGGGAGACATTCCTGGGCACAGAAAAGCAGGGACTACCATCTCTGACTCACCAAGAGGTTCACCATCTCTTTGGGAGAAAACGCCGTACATGAAACATCTCTATGATTCAAACACATTTACCTATAATATAACGAATGAATCACTCAACTGTGCAGCCAGGAGAGGTAGGAGGAGTCACTGTGTGAGGGCTTTTCTCAGGGAAGTCTTCCAAGAGGATGGAGAACTTGAGTTTCAGAAGAAGGTAGCATCCCCTGACTGAGCGAGGCCAGAAAGGCAGGATGTTGTGTTAAAGTGTACATGACGTCTCAGAGTCTCCTTGGCTATAATAAAAGCCTGAGTCTTGGGGTGGGGGAAGGAAGGGGATGTTATTATAGGAAAACAAGTGTCTTCTCAGGTCATGAAAAGCTGGTTTGTCCACTTGAAGTTACAGGACAAATGTTCCAGACCCTAGCTATTCAGCCATTCTCTAAGCATCTACTGAGCACTTACTATTTACTGGGAGTTGTGCTGGGGGCTGGAGATTGACAGATGTCCAGGATTTGTGACTTGCCCTAATTCATGGTCTAGAGGGGAAGACACTTGGACTTCAATGACAGATTTCCTTAAAGGAAGGTGCTAGCTTTCCCCACCCCACTCCCTGTTGGTCAACAGAAGTGGCCACATCCTTTCCCTTTGCAGATCCATCATCAGGGTAGGG
>NW_011388779.1:0-923 GCF_000754665.1 Bison bison bison
CATGAAAATATGCTCAATACCACTAACCATCAGGGAACTGCAATTCAAAATCACAATGAGATTGCCACCTCACACGTGTTAAGCTCTATTCAAAATGATAACAATTATAGGTAAAGATGTGGAGAAAAATGAGCCATCATGCAATGCTGGATGGGGTGTAAATTGATTCAGCCAGTTTCGAATAAACTATGGAGATTCTGCAAAAATAACAAATAGAACTACCAGAAAGAGAAAGATGGTGTTGTAGGAGGATGTTTAAGAAACACATAAAACTTTACCACTACATATAGAGCAAATCTTGCTGAAATATACCTGGAGATACCAGAGCATCTCGTTAATAATGAAGGCTATAAATAAAGATCTGCAGAGTCTGGTAGGAAAGGGGAATTGATCTGGCCAGGGCATGCATGCACCAATAACAGGAGACATAGAAGAGGAGGGGGATAACATACGCAAGAGAATTGTCACTGGGTAACGAAACTAAAAGACGCTTACTCCTTGGAAGGAAAGTTATGACCAACCTAGACAGCATATTCAAAAGCAGAAACATTACTTTGCCAACAAAGGTTGGTCTAGTCAAGGCTATGGTTTTTCCAGTGGTCATGTATGGATGTGAGAGTTGGACTGTGAAGAAAGCTGAGTGCCAAAAATTGATGCTTTTGAACTGTGGTGTTGGAGAAGACTCTTGAGAGTCCCTTGGACTGCAAGGAGATCCAACCAGTCCATTCTAAAGGAGATCAGCACTGGGATTTCTTTGGAAAAAATGATGCTAAAGCTGAAACTCCAGTACTATGGCCACCTCATGAGAAGTTGACTCATTGGAAAAGACTCTGATGCTGGCAGGGATTGGAGGCAGGAGGAGAAGGGGACGACAGAGGATGAGATGGCTGGATGGCATCACTGACTCGATGGACATGAGTCTG
>NW_011388779.1:5076-5466 GCF_000754665.1 Bison bison bison
ATCCTCTATGACCCACCTCCCAGAATATTGGAAATAAAAGCAAAAATAAACAAATGGGACCTAATTAAAGTTAAAAGCTTCTGCACAAAAAAGGAAACTATAATCAAGGTGAAAAGACAGCCTTCAGAATGAGAGAAAATAATAGCAAATGAAGCAAAAGACAAACAACTAATCTCAAAAATATACTAGCAACTCCTATAGCTCAATTTCAATAAAAATAAATGACCCAATCAATAAATGGGCCAAGGAACTAAATAGACATTTATCCAAAGAGGACATACATATGGCTAACAAACACTTGAAAAGATGCTCAACATCACTCATTATCAGAGAAATGCAAATCAAAACCACTATGAGGTACCATTTCACGCCAGTCAGAATGGTTGCGAT
>NW_011388780.1:0-514 GCF_000754665.1 Bison bison bison
GTTTAGGACTCAGCACTTTCACTGCCACGGCAGGGGTTCAATCCCTGGTCCGGGAACCAAGATGCTGCAGCTGCACAGCATGGCCGAAAAAAAATGGCATGAAATGGAGACATAGAGACAAACGAAAAAATACAGAAGTCTGTAAGCAAGTAAGAAATTCCAACACACAGAATGGAGCTTTTCAAAATGCACTTATTTGAAAAATGAACAGACTTCAACAGCTGATTTCATAAAGCTTACCTCACTCTCTAGAACCTGTTTAAAGAAAAGACCAAACTTCATCTCAAATTGCTCAAGTTCAAAGGCAGAACCCTTGTAACTGTAATCATTTCACTGCTTTTTCTAAGGACAAGGCCTCAAAGTGGGCTCCTGACTGCAGTATTTCATAGAGCAACACTACTCCAAATATAAATGGCAATTGTTGTCTTTATTAGTAATTTGGCACGTAACCTATTCCATTATGATTAGTATGTTTGCATGAGCACAATATAATGCTAATTATCTATTTCTATTC
>NW_011388781.1:0-648 GCF_000754665.1 Bison bison bison
ACAGTAATCCAATTCTATGCCCCTAACCACTAATGCTGAAGAAGCTGAATGGTTCTATAATGAGACCTACAAGACCTTCTAGAACTAACACTAAAAAAAGATGTATTTTTCATCATAGGGGGCTGGAGTGCAAACATAGGAAGTCAAGAGATACCTGGAGTAACAGGCAAGTTTGCCCCTGGAGTACAAAATGAAGCAGGGCAAAGGCTAACAGAGTTTTGCCAATAAAATGCACTGGTCATAGAAAATACCCTCTTCCAACAACACAGGACATCACTTTACACATGTACATCACCGAAATCAGATTGATTTTTGCAGCCAAAGATGGAGAAGCTCTATACTGTCAGCAAAATCAAGACTGGGAGCTGACTGTGGTTCAGATAATAAATTCCTTATTGCAAAATTCAGACTTAAATTGAAGAAAGTAGGGAAAACCAGTAGACCATTCAGGTATGACATAAACCTTACAATTACATAAACCCTTATAATTATACAGTGGAAATGATAAATAGAATCAAGGGATTATATTTGATAGAGTGTCTGAAGAACTATGAACAGAGGTTCATGACATTGTACAGGTGGCAGTGATCAAAACCATCCCTAAGAAAAAGAAATTCAAAAAGGCAAAATGGTTGTCTGAGGAGGCCT
>NW_011388782.1:0-722 GCF_000754665.1 Bison bison bison
ACAATGTCAAGCTTAAGAGTACAGAATAGCAGTAGATATATTAAGTTAAAGGTAGATGCTCATGCTTTTGAACTACCTGTGAATTTTTCAAAGGGAATGAAAAAACCGGAGTGGCCTTCAGAAAACCAAGCAGTTGACTAACGGATGTTTTCTTACAGTCCTCATAAGGAAGATATTCTCTGTTTTATGACAGGGTGTCATTGTTGATACCTTGGCTCAGCTAATTTAAATAATGAACATTTATTTTTCAGCTTATGTTAATATGAAGTGGAACAAGAAATAAAATCTTTCAAAGACAGGATTGAAGAACTGAGACTGAACTGAAAAAAAATTAATCTGACCCCCTTTCATATTTATCCAGAGTTGTCACAAAGACCTGACTAAATTAGAGAAAGCCCGTTTGTAAATCATCTCTGAGGTTATAGAATATTTCTCTTCATTAATGAGAGCCATATCTTGCCTTACTTTAAACTTTTCTACTTGTGTAAGTCTTTCAATGTGACTCTTTGTTTAACACTGAATCTCATATCAGAGACTTGACAAGTTGAGAGGTGAGTTATCTGGAGCAAAAAAAATTAAGCTTGTCAGAAGCAGTCCTCCCACACAGAATTAAGATAAGATCTCAAATTCTTAAGTTCTCAAGATAATAGTTCTAAAGAGATATTTTTATCCACACCACCAATACTGAGTAGATTGCAGGAAAAATAACTTTTCCTTCCCAT
>NW_011388783.1:0-662 GCF_000754665.1 Bison bison bison
TTGTTCTTTCTCCACACTGTTTTGGCTCTCCCAGGACCCTTTTAATTCTTACAATTCTAGGATCAGTTTGTTGATTTCTGGGGGAAAAGAGCAGTTTGAATTTTGATAGGCCTCTATTAGGGGAGTACTGCCATCTTAACACAATAGTAAGTCTTCCAACCCATAAATGTGATCTCCCGATTCATAAAAATCTGAGCAAGCTCCGGGAGTTGGTGCTGGACAGGGAAGCCTGGCGTGCTAAAGTCCATGTGATTGCAAAGAGTCGGACACAACTGAGTGACTGAACTGAAGTGAAATTTCCACTTATCTAGACGGTCTTTAATTTCACTCAGCAACGTTTTGTAGTTTGTATTGTACAAGTCTTGAACGTGTACAGAGATCTATTTGCTCTTTGTATATGACCTTGTATTCTGTAAACCTGTCGAGCCCCTGTAATAGGTCTAATACATAGTCTCTGTGGGGACAGGGTGGTTCTTTAGGATTTTCTATACGCACGGTTATATCATGGATTGACAAGATGGCGGAGGAGTAGGTGGATGGGGAATACATCTCTCTCCACGGATACATCAGGAATATACCCTCAGACACAGAAGTGCATGCAGAACACCAGCTGAGTGCAGACAGGAGTACCTGACCAGTGGAAAAGAATACATAGACCCACG
>NW_011388784.1:0-611 GCF_000754665.1 Bison bison bison
ATGTGCTATGATGCAGGCGAGAGAGGGGACAATTACTGAAGCTGCAACCTCGGAGCATGGGGGAGGAGAGTTTTTCTCAGGAGTGGGGACCGTGCATCTGTCTTAACAAGAGGGAAAGCAAAACACGAGCATCCCCAGACAGGGCAGGGGGCAGAAGCAAGTTCTCTGACTGCTACTGTCATCTCCGTGAAATGGGAAATAGGTCAGCAGGTGAGACAGAGGGAGGGGATGAGGTACTGGAGGTTCGAGGAGGGAAGAGAAGGTGTGAGAAAACTCAGGTGGAGTTTTCTGGAGAGTAACTGGGCCAGGGAAATGGATGATGGTTGCCAGGTAGTACGAGGATCCATGGGAGAATCATGCTCCGGAAACTAACGGGAAGCAGCCAGCATGGCTTAATGGTTTTCTCCAGACCCACCGGCTACTTTGAGGGGCAGGCACAGAAGAGGCAGAACTGGTTAAGACAGAGAATGACAGGAATCGAGGGTATAGAGTCTGGAGACAAGATGTATGTGTGCACTCAGTCGCTCGGTCATGTCCGACTCTTTGTGACCCCACGGACTGCAGCCCACCAGACTCCTCTGTCCATGGAATTTTCCAGGCAAGATACTGGA
>NW_011388785.1:0-717 GCF_000754665.1 Bison bison bison
CATTCCATTCAGCATATATTTTTCTTAAATATATATTTATCATGCCTACAGTATTTCTCTAAATTTCAAAATATATTTTATATTTATTTTCATCTATATAGAACAACTAAACTTGCTATCATTCTACTTGGGTTTGACAGTTTTAATGAATAGCTGGTTGAATAAAATATTCTATCTTTTAAAACATTTTAGAAATGTTTTTTCCTGTTTTAGTACAAGGGGCTATACATTTAATATGGAAAATGAAAATATGTTATCATTGCTATTTTAACCAATTGAAGATAGACAGGAATACTGCTAACATGAATTAAAGGAATACACACACAATTACTTGGAAACTCAAATGTTTATTTGAGTTTCCAAGTAATTATTGAGTTTCCAAGTTTATTATTTCTTTGTTTTCAAACAAAGAAATTCGATAGGTAAACTTACCTTAATTCATAGTCTGTTCTTTCAGCTCTGCTGTACCAGAGTTGAGTAAGGCTGCTAAAGTAATGATCAGGGAAAACTGCTCAGCTATAAACTGAGCTACTCATAAAGTTTTATTGCACTCTCACCAGCCTATCAGTATTTAATAAACTTCTGTTCAATGTGCAATCAATAAAAAAACTTACCCTGAAAACTGTTGTGTAAATCTCTCTCTGGGAATCTAGGTTAATAATAATTGTGCCCTAGATAGTCTTTGATTTCTGGAAGCTATGACTAGCATAAGAACAT
>NW_011388786.1:0-588 GCF_000754665.1 Bison bison bison
GCCAGAGGATGAGATGGCTGGATGGCATCATCAACTCAATGGAGGTGAGTTTGAGTATGCTCCAGGAGTTGGTGATGGACAGGGAGGCCTGGTGTGCTGCAGTCCATGGGGTTGCAAAGAATCAGACACGACTGAGCAACTGAATTGTGTTTGAATCCCTGTGTCACTTTTTAAACTTTAGTGTCTATATGCTTTCCAGGTATCCTGCCCTTCTCTGTTTGCTTGCTGTGTTTCTATTTTAATGCATCATTCTCTTCTACAGTTTTTCAAATGCTGTAGTTTCCAATATTCTTTCATTAGTCAATTTATATCCACAATACCCATTCTACTTCACTTTTTTTTTTTTAATGCTTATCATTCAGTTGTTAAGTAATGTCTAAACCCATGTTTAGATCCCATGGACTAGTCAGCACGCCAGTCTTTTCTCTCCTTTATCTCCCCACTATTGTTCAAATTCATGTCCATGGAGTCAGTGATGCCATCCAACCATCTCATCCAATGGTAACTACAACATAATCTGTATGAATAAAAATCAATTTTAAAACCATTTATATTTCATGAGTTTTGCAACCATAAAATTAACTCAAA
>NW_011388787.1:0-610 GCF_000754665.1 Bison bison bison
AGAAAAAAAAAAAACAACATAAAATGGAGGGAAGAATTGTCAGCAAAATTATTCAAGAAAAATTTGCAAAATGTAAAATTGTTTATTTACATTTTAGAAGACTAACACCCACAAAAATTGATGAAAATAGACTCATGCCAAGATACATCAGGGTGAAATTTCAGAATACTGGGAACAAAGAGAAATTTAACCCTCAGGTTTCCAGAGGATTAAAAAATAGAAACACAATGGCTTAAGAAGTTTCAATATCATCAATATAAAACAGAAGGCAATGGAATGAAGATGTGAAGATTTGTAAGGAAAATGATTCTAGACATATATAAGCTAAAAATATAAGTAAATGATACTCTCAGGCTTATGAGCTCTCAAAAATTTAATCTCCGTGTGCAGTTTTGTCAGGAAGGTATTGGAGATTTTTCTCCACCCAAAGTAAGAAGTAAACCAAGAAAGAGGAAGATGTGGAATGCAAAAAAAGATACGGTGCAGGAGAGAGACAAATGAAATCCCTAGAAGGATGCTGAAGGGCTCTTTGCCTTTCCATAAGAACTTTAGGATCACTTTATCAGTTTCTGTTGAAAAGAGAGCTGAAATTTTGATAGGAACTGCAGTG
>NW_011388788.1:0-787 GCF_000754665.1 Bison bison bison
AAATCTGTTATTGGTCTAATAACTAGTCATTTCAAGCTAGATATACTTTTGACCATGTTGGGTGAATCAAATTGTTCTCAACAAACAACTGTATTTTGTAAAATGCAATGTTCCTGTTTAATCACTCTAAAATCAGAATTAGATCAATCTTGGATGCCAGAGTTTGGAGCCTCTTTTCTCCAATTCCCAAACTAATCTACAATAATTATTCATATTTTTATCTATTCTATAGATAAAATATATAGAATAGATAAATTTGGATTGGAACTGAAAGGGTTTTAATGACCACTGTAAATTTGATATGTTGTTAAACCCTAGAGCTTGTGAATAAAGGGCAGAAATTATCAAAACATGGAAGGATACATATTCAAATGTCTTAGTAAACTAAAATCAAATATGGAGGGAATTTAAGGAGAATGCAAGATCCTTAAAATCAGAGAGGAATGGGTATTCAATATAAAATCAGTGATGAGGACTAGGACTTCAGTTGTGGATTCTATTAACATATAGAGATTAGAGAGAGATTTAGTGTAGTTAGTGTTGATTGGTGGAGAAGGCAATGGCAACCCACACGAGTACTCTTGCCTGGCAAATCCCGTGGATGGAGGAACCTGGTAGGCTGCAGTCCACGGGGTCGCTAGGAGTAGGACATGACTGAACGACTTCACTTTCACTTTTCACTTTCATGCACTGGAGAAGGAAATGGCAACCCACTCCAGTGTTCTTACTTGGAGTATCCCAGGGACAGGGGAGCCTGGTGGGCTGCCGACTATGAGTGACTTAGCAG
>NW_011388789.1:0-669 GCF_000754665.1 Bison bison bison
AAAAAAAAGCAATGTACTGCTATTATGCCAAAATGTTAAGTTCACCTCTTTGCAAGATATTCATTTTGGCCAAGGCAATGGCCCCAGAGAATCAGACTAGGATTCAAACTATTTAGTCTGGAATTTATAGCTCCTCATAATCTGTTCAACTCTACATTGTGCTATTCACACCAAGAATCCTCTGCTCCACATGACTTAATGTTATCCCTTTCTGCTCATATTTTCTTATTCTTGCCTCTATACTCATGCTGCTCCTATTTCTTGAGTCAGTGTCCGTTTGATCAGGTGATCCAAAGATTATTTCTAACATAACACTTATATTCCCTGGCAATTATTCCACTGATCTATACTCACCATGCCCCTATTCAGAATGTTGACCTGGTAGTTCTACTGAGAGGGCTAAATAAAAAGACAAGTACGATTCGGATATCTCTGTCCTCTAAATTTTAGAAATTTTCTTCACTCTATGTGTATTTAATCCTATAATGCTCTCTACTTACGTTAGAACTTTTTATACCCATGATTGGCGCCTGACCAAAAGAAAAAAAATTCCATACTAAAATCACTATTAACAAAATAAAAAACAAACAACACATTAGTATGTGTATTTTTGATGTATGGCAAATGATTAGGTCTATATTTTTAAATGGTTTTTGTAATTCAATAGGA
>NW_011388791.1:0-517 GCF_000754665.1 Bison bison bison
ACCTGGAATGTTAGGTCCATGAATCAAGGTAAATTAGAAGTGGTCAAACAGGAGATGGCAAGGGTGAACGTCGACATTTTAGGAATCAGTGAACTAAAATGGACTGGAATGGGCAAATTTAATTCAGATGACCATTATATCTACTACTATGGGCAAGAATCCCTTAGAAAAAAATGGAGTAGCCCTCATAGTCAACAAAAGAGTCTGAAATGCAATTCTTGGGTGCAGTCTCAAAAATGACTGAATGATCTCTGTTTGTTTCCAAGGCAAGCCATTCAATATCACAGTAATCCAAGTCTATGCCCCAAGCAGTAATACTGAAGAAGCGGAAGTTGAATGGTTCCATGAAGACCTACAATACCTTCTAGAGCTGACACCCAAAGAAGATGTCCTTTTCATCATAGGGGACCAGAATGCAAAACCAGGAAGTCAAGAGATACCTGGAGTAACAGGGAAGTTTGGCCTTGGAGTACAAAATGAAGCAGGGCAAAGGCTAACAGAGTTTTGCCAAGAGAAC
>NW_011388792.1:0-544 GCF_000754665.1 Bison bison bison
GGTTCTGTCACTTTGGAAGATTAAGAAAATTTTTGAGCATAAAATTGGGAACTGTATAACTTTATATAATATTTAAAAGATTTAAGAAAATATATCTGAAATTTTGGCACAGTTTCCAAGACCTAGGAGACACTTGGGGCTTAAGTGAAGCAAAATGGTAATGGAAATGCTGAAGTAGCCACAATCTTAAGCATATCAGCCTGTGCACCAGTAACCAAAATCAGGTGTAACCTGGAGTGCCCAAGTTATCACTTATAAGATGTTACTCCTCAGGGCTTTTCTTCAGAATCATTTTGCTTAATTCTCTTTTTGGCTTGTATTTTAAGAGCTTATGGAAAAACCTAAATGATCTTTTTGGCCAACCCAATAATATTGCCAAGTGTGCATGATTTTAGAGAAGGAAATGGCACCCACTCTAGTACTCTTGCCTGGAAAATCCCATGAATGGAGGAGCCTGGTAGGCTGCAGTCCATGGGGTCGCAAAGAGTCGGACATGACTAAGCGACTTCACTTTTACTTTTCACTTTCATGCATTGGAGAAGGA
>NW_011388793.1:0-526 GCF_000754665.1 Bison bison bison
TTCTCCTGCATTGCAGACAGATTCTTTACTGTCTGAGCTAACCTCTGATAAACTGAGGCCAAATGTCAGTTGTCTTATCATCATAGCATGTGTATGGTTGATTATTTTACAATAAAGTGAAAGTAAATATTTCTTGTATGCTATAAAAACATAAGGGAGAATAACTGTCTCCCACATATTTCCTTGTGGAAATGAACATTATCCCTATGTATTTCTTATGCAAAGGTGTCTTTCAAAAAAATGCAACCTGACACAAGGTGTTTGCCTGACTTCAGTAGGAATTTGAGTTGTCAGCCTTAGAATAAGAGAAACAAAGTAAACAAAAAGCCTAGGCAACAAATATTACATGTTGTTGTATTTCACATTGTATAGTAAGAGGAGCATATTATGTGCCAGTCACTATTCCAGATGTTTAGATGATTTCACTCAGTCTTCATGGCAACTCAGGTATGAATTGTTACTAGCTGCATTTTAAAATGAAAGAAAGAAAACCATGAGTAAGTGTAAAGGAAATCAATCCTGAATA
>NW_011388794.1:0-570 GCF_000754665.1 Bison bison bison
TTGATCTCTGGTTCCTCTGCCTTTTCTAAAACCAGCTTGAACATCAGGAAGTTCACGGTTCACATATTGCTGAAGCCTGGCTTGGAGAATTTTGAGCATTACTTTACTAGCATGTGAGATGAGTGCAATTGTGCGGTAGTTTGAGCATTCTTTGGCATTGCCTTTCTTTGGGAACAGCATAGAGCTGACCTAATAATTAAACTGCATTTGATCCTCCTCCAACTCCAGATGCTATAGTTTATGTTACCTCCAAAATCTCAACCTTGCAGCAGCCACACTATCACCAGACAGGTGCCACTGTCACCAGAAACTCAACCTTTCTGACACTGCAGCCTTCCAAAGCTAGAAGTTTCTGCTTCCACTGGTGTGAGAAAATGGATGCTCTCATTATGGTCTTACCTAGAGAAACCTAGGGAGCATTTTACCTTATAAAAATATTAAAAATAGGCAAAGGACTTGAACAGATACTTCACTGAAGTGGATATAAGAAGGGCCAATAAACACATTAAAAAATGTTAAACATTGTTCATGCTTAGAGAAACACAAATCAAAACCATGGTGAGATACCAC
>NW_011388795.1:0-723 GCF_000754665.1 Bison bison bison
AGTACTTTGGCCACCTCATGAGAAGAGTTGACTCATTGGAAAAGACTCTAGTGCTGGGAGGGATTGGGAGCAGGAGGAGAAGGGGACGACAGAGGATGAGATGGCTGGATGGCATCACTGACTCAATGGACGTGAGTCTGAGTGAACTCCAGGAGTTGGTGATGGACAAGGAGGCCTGGCGTGCTGCAATTCACGGGGTCGCAAAGAGTCGGACACAACTGAGCAACTGAACTAAACTGAACTGAACTGACATCATGACAATATTGAATCTTCCTATCCATGGACATGGAATATCTCTCCATTTATTTAGCTCTTCCTTAATATCCTATATCAGAGTTTTGTAGTTTTCTTTATAGATAGATCTTGCACATGTACATCATAGGGATTTTGTACATTGGTGTGACTTATAGAAAGTCTTAGCCAGCTCAACAGGGACCTCTGGCACCATTTTTAGATTTATACCTAAAGTTTTCAATTTTTGAAGGTGCTTATGTAAATAGTAGTGTGCCTTTTATTTCAAATTCCACTTGTTATTTTCTAGCATATAGGAAAGAAATTGACTTTGTATATTAACTTTATCCTTTAATCTTGGTTTATTAGTTCCAGAAGGGGTTTTTTGCTCAATTCTTTCAGAATTTCTATATAGACAATCATGTCATCTACAGATAAAGACAGTTTTGATTTCATGCTTCTCAATTTATATACCTCTTATTTCCTTTTCTT
>NW_011388795.1:4843-5542 GCF_000754665.1 Bison bison bison
TTTCTCTATCCATTCATCAGTTGATGCACATTTAGGTTGCTTCCGTGCCTCCACTACTGGGAATAATATTGCAGTGATCACGGCAGTGTAGATATCTCTTCAAAATCATAATTTCAGTTCCTTTGGATATATACCCAAAAGTGGAATTGCTGAACCTTTTGTAGTTTTATACCATGTCCCCTATATACAAATGAGTTCCATTCTGAGAGTGAGTTTGTTAAGTCCAATTTGTTCATAAGCCGTACAAAGTTAGCTTAGGTACCCAACTAACACAATCAGCAACATAGTACTGTACTGTAATAGGTTTATAGTACTTTTCACACAACTAATACATAAAAAAACAAACATAAACATAATAAGTAAAGAAAAGACGTTTAATCTTACAGTACAGCACCTTGAAAAGTATAGTAATACAGTACAACAGCTGGCATAGAGGGGTTGTCATCCAGTGAACAGGCAAGAAGAGTTATTGGCTGGAGGAGGGAGGGCAGATTGGAAAGGGTAGAGCTGAAAGAGCATCAGCAATAGGAGATGGAGTGTAAGCTGCAATTTCACTCATACCTGAGGATAATGGAATGCACATTTGCATCTTTGAAAGTTTGCAATTTGAAGGTTCACATGTAGGAGACTTAGTACAATTGAGCATTTTATTATTTTATTTTCCATCTTTTCTTAGTATATCAGTTATATTTCTTTTTT
>NW_011388795.1:9556-10221 GCF_000754665.1 Bison bison bison
GACCCTGAAGAGACCAGCAAACAGAAGAAGCTAAAATAAGCAGAGGGAACCACTTTGGAAGTGACAGGTGCAATAGATTAAAACCCTGTAGTTAGCATCAACTATATAGTAAGGGGCCTAGATCTTGATAAGTATAAGCCAGATCAAGGAACTATTTGAAAATGAACTGACCCCACACTGTCCACAACAGCTCCAGAGAAAGTCCTAGATATATTTTTACTATTATCATTTTTTTAATTAAAAAAAATTTTTTTATTTTTAAGTCCTCTATTCCTCCTTTAATTTTCATTTTTATAACCTACTATTACCTTGCAAAAAAAAGACCCTATTTTTAAATCAAACTTATATTTTATAAATTTTTTTACTTTGTTTTGTTTTTTTAATATTGTATTTTGAGACTCTAACCTCTACACTAGATTTTTAATCTTTGATTTTTGGTATTTGTTATCAATTTCATACCTTTAAGAACCCAGTCTTCAGTACCCATTTTTACTGGGAGTAAGATTACTGGCTTGATTTCTCTCTCCCCCTTTTGACTCCCATTTTTCTCCATCAGGTCACCTCTATCTCCTCCATCCCCCTTCTCTTCTCTACCCAACTCTGTGAATCTCTTTGTGTGCTCCGGGCTATGGAGAACACTTAAGGAACTGATTACTGGCTGGATC
>NW_011388796.1:0-689 GCF_000754665.1 Bison bison bison
CTCATGAGAGGTCTCTTCCAAATTAAGACAGTGGTTAAAGTTCCACCTATTGGTTTTTTGCCTTAATTGTTTGCTTGAGCCTGGTAAAAATACTGCTTTTCTTCTGAACAGAAATTTTACAAATTTAAGTGATGAATATGCCCATTACTCTCTGTCATAGGCTGAATTTTGAACCCCCCTCCAACTCCACATGTTGAGGCATTAACCCTAGCACTTCAGAATGTGATTCTGTTTGAAGATAGGGACTTTAAAAAGGTAATTAACATTAAATGAGGTCATATGAGTGGGCCCTAATTCATTCTGACTGTGGTTCTTACAAGAAGAGGAAAGTTGGAGACATAAAGGGAAACAGGGTTGGGCATGCACAGGGAAGGTGCCATCTGAAGATTCAGGATGGAGATGACCATCTACAAGCCAAGGAGAGAGGCTTCAGGAGAAACCTTACCTGATGACACCTTAATCTTGGACTTCCAGCCTTCAGAACTGTCAGAAAATGAATTTCTGGGGCTTTCATGGTAGCTCAGTAGTACAGACAGAGAAGGCAATGGCAAACCACTCCAGTACTCTTGCCTGGACAATCCCATAGACAGTGGAGCCTGGTAGGCTGCAGTCCATGGGGTTGCTAAGAGTCGGACACGACTGAGCGACTTCACTTTCACTTTTCACTTTCATGCATTGGAGAAGGAAAT
>NW_011388797.1:0-556 GCF_000754665.1 Bison bison bison
AAAAAAAAAATAAAACCACCACCAGCTTGGAAAAAAAACTGGCTTTTATCTAAAATGTAAACAAACAAAAGAGGAAGCTATTTTAAAGCTGTACTGAAGTGATATCTTTAAAAACTCTAATAAGAAACTATACCTGGATTTACCATTTGCAAAGTTTACGTGTTTTAAAAAACGTCTAGTGTTTTTGTTGTTATTCAGTTTCTCGATCATGTCCGATTCTTTGTGACCCCACAGCACGCCAGGCTTCCCTGTCCTTCACCATCTCCCAGAGCTTGCTCAAACTCATTCATGTCCATTGAGTCAGTGATGCCATCCAACCATCTCATTCTCTTTCGTCCCCGTCTCCTCCTGCCCTCAATCTTTCCCAGCATCAGGGTCTTTTCAAACGAGTCAGCTCTTCGGATCAGGTGGCCAGAGTATTGGAGTTTCAGCTTGAACATCAGTCCTTCCAATGAATATCCAGGACTGATCTCTTTTAAGATGGACTGGTTGGAGTTCCTTGCTGTCCAAGGGACTCTCAAGAGTCTTCTCCAACACCACAGTTCAAAAGCATCAA
>NW_011388798.1:0-613 GCF_000754665.1 Bison bison bison
AGCAGAATGCATATTTTTCTTCCAATTCCATATGGGACATTCTCCGTAATAGAACATATGTTAGGCCACAAATCAGGTCTTAATAAGTACAAAAAAGTTTGAAACCATACAAAAGATAAGCTCTGAACACAAAGAAATGAAACTAGAAATCAATAAGATTAGGAGAACTGGAAAATTCCAAATATGTGGAAATAAAGCCATACATAAATAGCCAATGAGTGAAAGAGAAAAAATTAGAAAGGAAATCATAAAGTGTTGGGGTCCTTTAATGGACCGGAACCTGGTGGTCCAGAGTCGATGATAAGAAAGTGAAAGAGGAGAAAGAGAGAGAGGGAGAGAGAGAAAGAAAGACATGGGGACCCAAGCTCTGATGGAGCAAGGGTGCTTTATTAGCAGAAATGTAGGCTTATATATCTTTAGTAAGATGATTACTCAGCTATTACACAGAATGAAATTTTATCAATAGCCACAATATGGATAATGTAATACATACAAGGTCGCTGACACTGAAAAGAGTCACTGCATGTCTCATCCTATGATCTCAGTCCTGAGAACTGCATGCAGCTTTACTCATTCTCAGAATAGGAACTGATAAGGAACAGAGAATCCTTGA
>NW_011388799.1:0-1064 GCF_000754665.1 Bison bison bison
ATGTTTAAAGTATTCATTTATTAATTCCATTGAAGTATCAGTAATCCCACTTTATATTACTTTAAATAATAAATATCTTATGAAAAGTAACTATTTCCACAATAAAAGATCGTGAGGATAATGACATTGTTTTACATTCTTAAAAGTACCTTTAATATTTAGTTTCAGAGAAGAGAGCAGATTCTTATATCTATTTCTGCATTCAACTTGTTACCATGTCACCCATGACATAGCCTCTGGAAAACTCATAAGAGAATGAGAGAGAAAATGGCAAATATCTCAGTATCATTATGAAAATAGTTTTGACCTCACAGACCCCATGAAAGTATCTCAGGGATCCCCATGGTTGCCCATACCACATTTCAAGAATGACTCTTTGAGGAAATATAAGTATTCTTGTACCTCCTGTGGCTGTATTTTTTAAAGAATAGTAATCTGCATTTCTAAAGAATTTACCTGGAGTTGTGTGCAGATTTTAAATAAATCACGAGAAATACCCTTTGCCCTTTCTTTTCCAGGATGAAAGTAGCGAGCAAAAATATATCCTTTCTCTGTCTCAAAGGAACTTTGGTTTTCCTTGTCTGTATGATGTATTTATATTCCAGTGGAAATGTACATAGTACTGGACAATAGATGACATTTAGCTGAGGGTGGAAATTATGAGTACCCTGAGGAATTCAAAATACAGTTACAGAAATAAGTCACAGTAAAACCCACAGAACAAAACTGAGTAACAGAAAAAGGATATGAAATTACAAAAGAAGTGGAAAAAGTAAGGTTAAGAAGAGAAAAATAAGGAAAGAAACTCGAATAACAAAAGCAAAGAAGAGGCATACATGTTTTTCACAAAGTATTTACATGTTTGAATCAAAGCTAAGTAAATGTAGCTTGTCATAATGAGAAACTTAAACAGAATGCTGTCCTGTGCCTTGATTAGGCAAGAATACTGGAGTGGGTTGGCATGCCCTCCTCCATAGTATCTTCCCAACTCAGGATTGAATCCATGTCTCCTGCATTGAAGGCAGATTCTGTACCATCTGAGCCACCAGGAAAGCCCAAGAATA
>NW_011388800.1:0-518 GCF_000754665.1 Bison bison bison
TAGGAAAAAAAAAAAAAAAAGTACGATTCTGAACAAGGAGAAGCCAAAAAAAAAAAAGATATAAAATACTATGAAAAAAGACCTGGAAGACCAGTGTTTTGGTACAAGCCAAGAAATAAATTTTTTTGAGAAGTATTGCCATGAGTCTACACATATTTTAAAGGTATTCAAATATTTTGTATTTTGCAATAGTCTATTCCTTTCTGATGTTTCCTGTTTACATTCTTTTAATGTCCTTTTATTTTTTGTTACTTATCTTTTATGGCAAGACTGCCTTGTGGCTAAGTAGTTATGCGGCAAGAATGCTTGTGACAAAGATGAGGAAACCACCAGACATGAAAACAGCACATGTTGGTGAGGATACAGAGAAAAAGGGACCCTTATGGACTACTGCTGGGAATGTAAGTTAGTGCAGCCACTATGCAAAACAGTATGGGGGGAGGAGGCCTTCCAGCCTTAATAACAGAAGTCCATGTGATCTAGCAATTCCACTTCTAGGTATTTGCCTAAAGAAAAAA
>NW_011388801.1:0-528 GCF_000754665.1 Bison bison bison
ACATAGTCCATTGTCCTATTTAATACAGAGAACAACCTTAAGAAGCCAGTGTTAATCTTCTTGTCCCAGATAAGTCAGTGGCTCAGAGATG
This sequence comes from Bison bison bison, assembly GCF_000754665.1. Taxonomy (NCBI): domain Eukaryota; kingdom Metazoa; phylum Chordata; class Mammalia; order Artiodactyla; family Bovidae; genus Bison; species Bison bison. Next base: position 92 of record NW_011388801.1, read on the forward strand.
GTAAATGGCCTAAGCTGACACAGCTGTTATGGAGCTGGATTCGCATCCAGGCCAGCCTCTTCCCATGGCCCTAGCTCCCTTCACTATTTTCCTTTCTTCCTGATGATCTGTTTTCCTTGAGTCTTTGTTATGTTTAAGGGTCTTCTAATGTTTAAGGGCCATTGATGAGTTTACCCAGCCCTGCATGCCTAATGAGCACAGCAGCTTCCCAGGCATTTGCACAGAAGGTCTCCCAGCTACTCCAAACAGCTTCCTGCCAGAGATCCCTGTGCACTACTCAGAAAATGGAAAACAATAAATGGGTCAGGACAATGTTTAATCGGGTGCTTGCCTGCCATACATTAATGAGTAAACTACCTCCTCAGAGAAGGCAATGGCACCCCACTCCAGTACTTTTGCCTGGCAAAGCCCATGAACAGAGGAGCCTGGTGGGCTGC
>NW_011388802.1:0-530 GCF_000754665.1 Bison bison bison
CAAATGTTGATAACTATGCTAACTTGTCATGTCTCCATACTAGATCCCAGTTAAGAAACATGCATAACTCAAAAGCATCTCTGACAATAACCTAGGTTTTCTAAATATGAAACCACATTTAAAGGTACAATAATTAAAAAAAAAAAGAATTCAGTAGCTAAGTGTGTAGTGAGAGCTAGATCAGACAGGAAGGATACGGAAACGGGTAAAAGAAATCCTAATTTAACCACAGAGAAACTGAATTTGCAAACATACTGTTAGTGTACCAGGATATAGACAGGAACTCAATCAATAGATATGCAGTGTCCTGGAAAATTCCTCAGGACACTGATCCAGTTCTAGCTGCCTAGTTTTGTAGAAAAGCAGTTTTTGAAGGGCCCTTAACTCTACTGCAGTAGGGCTAGTAAATGGATCTCACTGCTGTAGCCTCTTCTTATCCTCTGAAACCCACAAAGTAGCCGGAATAAAGTGTTTTCAATGGGCGCCAACTGGATTAGATTAAAATATGGCAAAAAAAAAAAAAAAAGATC
>NW_011388803.1:0-625 GCF_000754665.1 Bison bison bison
GCCTGATCAGCCACATCATCAGTGCATGGGCAGTCACGTGACCAGTGCATGATAGCCACGTGATCTGTGCATGCTCAGTCACGTGATCAGGGCCTACCGAGCTGCGTTTTTCCTGTCTGCTCAGCTGCTTGACAAGTGCCAGCTGAGCTGTGTGATTCCTGCCTGCTCATCGGCTTGATAATCGCCAGCTGAGCTTAGTGATTCCTGCGTGCTCATCGGTTAGATAATTGCCAGCTGAGATGCGGGATTCCTGCCTGCTCTTCGGCTTAATAATTGCCAGTTGAGCTGCGTGATTCCTGCCTTCTCATCTGCGTTATTATTGCCAGCTGAGCTGCGTGATTCCTGCCTTCTCATCTGCTTGACAATTGCCAGCTGAGCTGTGTAATACCTACATGCTCATCTGCTTGACATTTGCAAGCTGAGCCGGGTGATTCCTGCCTGCTCAGCTTCTTGATTATTGCCAGCTTAGCTGCGTGATCCCTGCCTTCTCATCTGCTTGACAATTGCCAGCTGAGCTGTGTAATACCTACATGCTCATCTGCTAGACTTTTACCAGCTGAGCCGGGTGATTCCTGCCTGCTCAGCTGCTTGATTATTGCCAGCTGAGCAGCATGATTCATCACAG
>NW_011388804.1:0-612 GCF_000754665.1 Bison bison bison
GTGAGCGGGCTTCTTATTTTGGTGGATTCTCTTGTTGCAGAGCTTGGGCTCTAGGCTCTAGGCTCTGGGGCTCAGTAGTTGCGGTACATGGGCTTAGGTGCCCAGCAGAATGTGAAATCTTCCTAGACCAGGGATCAAACCCATGTCCCCTGTACTGGCAGGCAGAATCTTAACCACCAGACCACCAGGGAAGTCTGAGGAACATATTTTAAAACAAGCCAGCACAAAGCAGTCTAACATGGTAAATAGCTGACATATTAAGTTTAGCTTACTCTTCTCATTTATATGTTGTCTCAAGAGTTAGTCATTGAATAAGATGTAAGAAGTGGTTTTAGTTGTTGGAAAAGGTATGGACTTTAAAGCTTAGTTTGAATTCTGTCTGTCCCCTTAACACGACTTATTTTCTCTGAACCTCAGTCTCTCCATTTGTAAAATGTGTTTCTTGTGAGGATTATCCATCGTGTTACAGACAGAACGTCTCTGTCCCCAACCACCACCACCCCCAATCTGTTTGTTGAAGATCTAACCCCCAGTGTGACTACATTTGGAGACAGGATCTATAATGAAGTAATTAAGGTTAAACAAGGTCATCAGGGTGGGGTGCTGGTCCAA
>NW_011388805.1:0-513 GCF_000754665.1 Bison bison bison
ATGAGGCACAACAATGGCTTTCTTCTGAGGACTGTGCTCATGCTGCTCTGTTACATTGTGAAGAGAATAAGAATCACTTTGAGGTTAAAGTCTGTCAAAGTAGTTTTCAAGGTGGGCTGGCCTTCACATTCTTGTTGGCTTTGAAACATTAGCTATACTATATGCTGAGCATGTGGTCAAGTGACAGTTGTTGGAGAGGCTTAGAGATAATCACTGGTGACAGGTATGCCTGGGAATACAATGAAAAGAATGATGAGCAAAAGTTAAATAAGTGTGTGAAACCAGAATCTGAGGTTGGAAAGGAGTTAATCAAAAAGATTCCAGCACACTGGACCCAAAGAGTCCTTATGTAACAGAGTAGCATGAGCACATCCTTTAGAAGTGAAGTGAAGTGAAGTGAAATCACTCAGTCGAATCTGAGTCTTGGTGACCCCATGGGCTGTAGCCTACCAGGCTCCTCCATCCATGGGATTTTTCAGGCAAGAATACTGGAGTGGGTTGCCATTTAGACAC
>NW_011388806.1:0-743 GCF_000754665.1 Bison bison bison
CTCAAATAGTCCTAGTATCATTAGTCTCATTTTGAAGATGAGAAAATTACGGATTAAAGATGTTGCACAAGATTGAATTCAACTATACTTCAATAACAAAATAAATTAAAAGAGAAAAAATGCTGGATAACTTTGCTAAATTGCCAAAGCCATATGGCTATTGAATGCCTAAGCTGAAATTTGAACTCACATCTATCAAAGTGCAAGTTCCATTTTCTTTTCAGAAAGCCATTCACAACTAAAGTTATGCTGTGACCATTCTGATGGCCTAGCTGTTTTGAGACCCTCAAAATACCGTCACCTCTCCATGATCTTCATCCATACCCGTTACCTACTCTATTTCAGAATCTCACCTCATTTTTTATTTTTATTCCATCCCTGGTCTGCAACCAGTCCCTCAGTCCTGGTCATTTCTTATCACAAATTCTTTACCCCCCAGAGGTGAAATATCACCACTTCTCCTGGGCTCAGGAGGACTTTTTTGGTCCATAATCACTCCAACCAATGACTTTAAGACCCTTAGGTTCGAGAGAACCCAGGATATCCCCAGAGGTTTCCAAGGAAAGAGACTCCTCAAATGCCTGAGAGGCATTCAGTCCAATTCAGTTGCTCAGTCATGTTCGACTCTTTGCGACCCCTTGGACTGCAGCACGCCAGGCTTCCCTGTCCAACACCAATTCCCAGAGCTTGCTCAAACTCATATCCATCGAGTCGGTGATGCCATCCAACCATCTCACCCTCTG
>NW_011388807.1:0-624 GCF_000754665.1 Bison bison bison
GCTCATGTTGTATTATAACGTCCTGTTTACATGTCTGTCTTTCCTCTAGACTGGAAGTAGCATGTAATAATAAATGGATAAAAAGGGCCCCCCACTTCCTGGGCAGTTGGCCAATCGATGTTTTCTTGAGTAACAGCTAATGTGGGTTGTGTGCTGATTCTGTGCCAGGTTTCTCATCTGATCCTTGTGGCACCCCTATTGGAAACCCCATTTTGCAACTGAAGAAATGAAGGCAAATAAAATCAGAAACTGGCCCACAACAGGCAGCCTGATTTTGGAGTTTGTACTCTTAACTGTTGTGTTTGATTTAAGTGACTGGTAGGTGGCCATACGTGTGCAAAAGTTCAGAGATGAATAGAATGTGGCTTGTTTAGGAACTGGGGAGACATATGTAGCTGGAATGCAGAGTGTGTGAAGGGGAGTTGACGGGTAATAAAGCTAGAAAATTCAGCCGGCATTTGGTTGCAAAGGGCCTTGTATATCTTGTTGGAAATTTTGGACTCACTTCTAAGGCCAATGTGAAACCATTTGAAAGGTTGGAGCCCGGCAGTTTCAGGGTGAGATTTATGTTCTGGAATGTTCACTTGGTCTGCTGTGGGACGGATGTACTGGATGGAGTGCTGC
>NW_011388808.1:0-636 GCF_000754665.1 Bison bison bison
TCCAATGAATATTCAGGACTGATTTCATTTAGAATCAACTGGTTTGATCTCCTTGCTGTCCAAGGGACTCTCAAGAGTCTTCTCTAGCACCATAGTTTGAAAGCATCAATTCTTCAGTGCTCAGCCTTCTTTATGGTCCAACTTTCACATCCATACATGACTACTGGAAAAACCATAGCTTTGATGAGATGGACCTTTGTTAGTAAGGTGATGTCTCTGCCTTTTAATACACTGTCTAGGTTTGTCTAGTTTTCTTCTAGGGAGTAAGCGTGTTTTAATTTCATGTCTGCAGTCACCATCTACAGTAATTTTGGAGCCCAAGAAAAGAAAATATGCCAATGTTTCCACTTTTCCCCCATCTATTTGCCATGAAGTGATGGGCCCAAATGCCATGATCTTCATATTTTGAATGTTAAGTTTTAAGCCAGCTTTTTCACTTTCCTCTTTCATCCTCATGAAGAGGCTCTTTAGTTCCTCTCACATTCTTCCATTAGAAGGGTACAATCTGCATATCTGAGGTTGTTGATATTTCTGTCTCAAACTTGATTTCAGCTTGTGATTCATCTAGCCCAGCATTTTGCATAATGTACTCTGAATCTAAGCTAAATAATCAGGGTGACAATATATTGCTTTGAT
>NW_011388809.1:0-655 GCF_000754665.1 Bison bison bison
GAATACGCAGCACGCCAGGCTCCCTGTCCATCACCAACTCCTGGAGTTCACTCAGACTCATGTCCATCGAGTCAGTGATGCCATCCAGCCATCTCATCGTTTGTCGTCCCCTTCTCCTCCTGCCCCCAATCCCTCCCAGCATCAGAGTCTTTTCCAATGAGTCAACTCTTCGCATGAGGTGGCCAAAGTACTGGAGTTTCAGCTTTAGCATCATTCCCTCCAAAGAAATCCCAGGGCTGATCTCCTTCAGAATGGACTGGTTATAGGAACCTTTAAAGTCAGAAGAGCAGACTGGAACTGAGAGCCGGAGGACTGGTGAAAGTCTGAAACAAGGACCAATTAGATCCTAGATCTCTTGTCATACTGAGCATAACAGCAGGAGTTTACAAGGTGAACCAGAGGATCTGGACTCAACAGAGTAGAAATGAGAAGGCATACTGAATTTGGAAGGTGTATCTGGACAGATTATGTGGGACACTAGGAATCTCCTTGTTTGGCTCCCAGAACACTGGCAACTGTCTTTATTTAAACATTTCTTTTTCAGAAGACTAATCAGAAGAGGAGACCCCAATTGAAAAAGCCAGTTCATCTACTGATCCACCTTGAAACCCACCAGCTGATAATCCCTGCCCCCGCAGGCAGAGTTTCCAGTCAA
>NW_011388810.1:0-762 GCF_000754665.1 Bison bison bison
TCCTCACATGATTGTCATGAGAATTAGATTGGAAAGCGTGTGTAAAATGTTTAGAATATTAGTTGATACTTAGTATATAAAATGAATGTAAGTAAAATAGTAAATAAAAATGTATATACTTTCTAGTTTTTCTTTTAAATGATGTATCATAAAAAGAGTCAAAATAGCCATCTAGAAAGCCTGTGTCCTGGCAGGGATAATAGATTCCAATAGGAATAGCAAACATGTCTTTAAAGCTACGGAGACACCAGCTCCCAGGATTTCCATTATTTAAATTGTTCGGAGCCTCAGTGAAGCTGGTTTAAACTAGCTAAGGGACTATGGGGGTTAGAACAGTACAGGAGGAATAAGTCAAAGTGATTACTGGAATTGTTGATAACATCCCACATTGCGAAAGTTTCAATCCTATTCCTCAAAGAGTCATCTGTTTGCATTAATTCTTGCATTCGTCATAAAAATAGATGCTAAGAAAACATGATTTCAGAATGTTAAACCAACAGAAGACTCATGAGATTCAAGGGGCTTTATTATTTTTCTACTTGTTTTAAATGAAGTAAGCTAACTAAAAAATGAAAAATCCTATTATGAACTTTTATGCTGTTTATAGATTACAATATCATACAACCCCCATTCTTTTATATATAAAACTTCAAACACAAAGTCTTAACACAAATAAAAGCATAATAGGTACAGAGAAAACACAAATAATAAGATACGATATGGGCTTTGTGATAAAGATGCAAGGGGGTGGGGGGCAGGCAC
>NW_011388811.1:0-666 GCF_000754665.1 Bison bison bison
TGAAGGCAATCGGCACCCCATCCAGTACTCTTGCCTGGAAAATCCCATGGATGGAGGAGCCTGGTGGGCTGCAGTCCAGGGGGTTGCTAAGAGTCGGACACAACTGAGCAACTTCACTTTCACTTTTCACTTGCATGCACTGGAGAAGGAAATGGCAACCCACTCCAGTTTCTTGCCTGGAGAATCCCAGGGACCGGGGAGCCTGGTGGGCTGCCGTCTATGGGGTCGCACAGAGTCAGACACGACTGAAGCGACTTAGCAGCAGCAGCAGCCAACAGTTAACTGGCAAAGATGGCTCACTGTGCCCTGACCATGCAAACGATGGTTTATGCTGAACAACTGCTTTCCTTCTGGGAGTCAGGAGAAGGTACGTATGTGACCAGCCTCAGTAAAAAGCCTGGGAACTGAGGCTGTAACGGGGCTCCCTGGGCAGAAGCGTGACCCTTGTGCTGCTGCACTGTCCCTGCTTGGGGAGCCATCTTGGGAAGGAGACCACAGGGAGCCAGCAGAGTGCCCTCCAGACTCTGGGGCTTTCCCCACCTGCCTGGCTGTGTGACCTCCCTGCATCACTGCAGCCAACCTTAGGCGTAACTACAACTATGTGCTGAGCCCAGTGGACCCTGAGTGGCTCTGGAAATGTGGGTAGTCTGGGGGACCTGGGCCCAC
>NW_011388812.1:0-619 GCF_000754665.1 Bison bison bison
GTTTGTACCAGAACAAATAATAACCACTCTCACTGGTGCTATATGTACAGTCCAGGGTCACTGTGCCTGTCTCCTGTACAGACTCTTGTGGTTGAGGCTGAGTGACCGTCTGGGCCACACTGGGTCCTGTGGGAAGGAGGAGAGAAAGGTCTGCACTGGGTGTCACAGGAGAGAGAAAGCAGGCAGATGTCCAAGCTGGTCCCCATTGCCACCCACCTTTCTTCTGCTTGATCTAAACTTCAATAAAATTCATCAGCTTTCTTGCCCCCTGGAGCTTGGACCCATGAGGAAGTAACAAGATACCTGTGTTAATAATTTTTCTTCCTACTTCCCAGTCCTAGTGGCTGTTAGTAAAAGCAAATACATATGCTTTCCTTACCAAGATAGATGGAGACCACGGCTGCCCACAGCAAACCGGGGCCTGCCATGCTGGCAGTTCTCTCCTTCAGGGAGATAAAAGTCCCTTGTTCTCATCAGAACCTTGGTGACATCCTGGCTTCAAGACAGGAACTGGCTCGTCAGATGGGCCGTTGATTCTCTGTTGTCAACTGTGCAAGCAGTGCCCTCTTCAGGTCATGGAAATAATTACTGAGGCACAGAAGGAACTTGGTTTAGTCAA
>NW_011388813.1:0-523 GCF_000754665.1 Bison bison bison
AGAATTCTCTGCCATGATCCGTCCATCTTGGATGGCCCTACATGGCATGGCTCATAGTTTCATTGAGTTTACAAGGGTGTGGTCCATGTGATCAGTTTGGTTAGTTTTCTGTGATTGTGGTTTTCATTCTTTCTGTCCTCTGATGGATAAGGACAAGAGGGTTATGGAGGCTTCTTGATGGGAGAGACTAACTGAGGGGGGAACTGGGTCTTGTTCTGATGGGCAGGGTTGTGTTCCTTCCCTGTTGTTTGAACTGAGGCCAAACTATGGTAGAGGTAATGAAGATAATGGGGAAACAATGGAAACAGTGAGAGGCTTTATTATCTTGGGCTCCAAAATCACTGCAGATAGTGACTACAGCCATGAAAATAAAAGATGCTTGCCCTTTGGAAGAAAAGCTATGATCAACGTAGAAAGCATATTAAAAAGCAGAGACATTTTCGACAAAGGCCTGTCTAGTCAAAACTATGGTTTTTCCAGTAGTCATGTATGGATGTGAGAGTTGGACTATAAAGAAAGCTGA
>NW_011388814.1:0-814 GCF_000754665.1 Bison bison bison
CCCTTATTCCACCCTGGCTCACTATGTTATGTGTAGCAGGGGCTACAGTTAAAATTGTATAAGGATTTCTTTTTGAATATAAAAAACCAGCTTCTGCCATGGAGGAATTTATAATCCAGCTGTCTATAGAGAGAACCAGGGCATCGGGGTGAGTGATGACAGTAGGGAGTTGTGCAGGTGAAGAAGCACCCTGGGGAGGAAATCTGAGGCCTGCCCTTAAGTGCCTCCTCCCTTCTGGTATATTGCACACTGCCAAGTGGCTTTCTATGAATCAGTGTAATTTGTTGTAGCACGTGTGAGCCTCCCTTATCAGACCTACCTTGATGGTGAAGAACTGAGGCAAGACTGCTCAGGTGCTGCAGCCTCCAGGTGCCTCCTTCTCTCCCCTAAGGTCCCGGGTCTTGAGACTGATGGAGACAGGGCTTAAAATCGGGGTCCTCCTAAGGAAGTAAGAATACATGTGCAGAAAGATTAGCGCTACAATGTCGTGTTTTAATGATCGTATATTTCCTGAGGTACTGTCTGTTATCCAGCTAAAACCCAGCTATTAACTATGGATCTTCTAGGCTAATTTCAATCTTATCACTAAATAAATTCCTAAAATTGGGTCAAAGGATATGCATGTTTTTAAAAATGTGTACTGTACTCTCTATGAGAGAGATTCACAGTCCTCAGTCCTGAGGTCACATCTGGCCAATTTGTGTGGTTATTCACTGTAAGACAGAGACCTCAAGACCTGCGTAGCCTAAAATATGTATGTATTATCTTCCCTTTAGAGAAAAAGTGTGTTGGATTCTGCTCTATATTGTGAGAA
>NW_011388815.1:0-688 GCF_000754665.1 Bison bison bison
GGGTTTTGGGGACGTTGGGGTGAATAGAGCACACAGAAGTTCTCAGGGCCAGGAAAACGCCAAGGGATGATGTGAAAGTGATGGATGGATGAGCGTGTGCTCAGTCCTTCATTGTGCCTGACTGTGACCCCATGGACTGCAGCCCACCAGGCTCCTCTGTCCATGGGATTCTCCAGGCAAAAGACTAGAGTGGGTTGCCATTCCCCTCTCCAGGGGATCTCCCCGACCCAGGGATGGAACCTACATCTATGTCTCCTACACTGGTGGTTGTATTCTTTCTAGGGAAGCCCTATACTATATATAAAAATATATTAAATAAATAAGTAATATACTACTATTTATTATTAATAAGCTATGGTTTTTCCAGTTGTCATGTATGGATGTGAGAGTTGCACCATAAAGAAAGCTGAGCGCCGAAGAATGGATGCTTTTGAACTGTGGTGTTGGAGAAGGCTCTTGAGGGTCCCTTGGACAGCAAGGAGATCCAACCAGTCCATTCTAAAGGAGATCAGTCCTGGCCGTTCATTGGAAGGACTGATGCTGAAGCTGAAGCTCCAATACTTTGGCCACATGATGGAGAAGTATCACTGGAAAAGACCTTGATGCTGGGAAAGATTGAAGGCAGGTGGAGAAGGGGACAACAGAGGATGAGATGGCTGGATGGCATCACCGACTCGATGGACATGAG
>NW_011388816.1:0-664 GCF_000754665.1 Bison bison bison
TTCAGTTCCATGTATACACATTTTGTGTTAGCATCTAGGACCTTAGGATTACTAGGTACACATTCTTTGCGACATTCTTTGTTCTTGTGTGTGTGCTGAGTCGCCCAGTCATGTCCGACTCTTTTGGGACCCCATGGACTATAGCTTACCAGTGTCATCTGTCCATGAGATTTCCCAGGAGATAGTACTGGAGTGGGTTGACATTTCTTTCTCCAGGGGATCTTCCCAACCCAGGGATCGAACCCATGTCTCCTTCATTGGTAGGCGGATTCTTTACCACTGAGCCCCTGGGGAGCTTCTTCTTGAATTTTTATATATTTTAATCATATATTAAAAAAACATTTATTTATATATAGTTCACATACCATAACATTTACTGCCAGGAGCCGGTGAGGCATTCCACTCGTGACAAAGGTCATGAGGAAGGAGGCTCGGCATACGCAAAGGCAGGATCGAGCCTCAGGAGTCCGCCCGGATATTCTCGAGCATTTTCCCCCCAAAAAACCAGAGTCTGCCTACTTTATTGCTTTGTGCTCTCACCTCTGACTTTACTGGGGGCTGTCCCCCACCACCATCTCGCTCTCTCTGTCAAAGAGTTAACTTACAGCTCCAATTAATAAAGTTCCTGGGCAATTAGGACTGTTTAAATCCAAACCCCTCAGAT
>NW_011388817.1:0-647 GCF_000754665.1 Bison bison bison
GTGGTTTGTAGCTCCAAAGTCAGGATTTAAGAAAGTTACAGGGATGCTGGTTTCAGTTTTATTGAAGGGTAAATTGTGGACAGTGAAACTGCCCAAAAAGGGAAGCAGTTTGGGCAGTTATTAGAGCATCAACTGCATGAACAGCTGGCGAAGATGGGTTAAAAGATTGAAGTGTTGCTGCAAGTCTCAGCCAGTGATTTCTGATAGTGCCTTTTCATCAGAATTACATGAGTGACCATGGGCACCTCTTCCTCATCTCTCTCCCACTGAAGTTTAGATTCGTGAGCTTTGGGGTGAAGCCCAGGAGGATTTGTGTTCACTGTGATTCTGTGGCTCCTCCAGATTCAGGAACCACTGGATCAGATCCCCTTTTCAGCCTCTGCACTTCTCGGACCAGTGGTTTTCGTAGGCTCTGCCTGCAGCTGTTGCTTCCTCTGTTTTAGCAGGATGGAAATGCCAACTGAACATGTGGCTGATGGTAGCATTCTTAGATGATCAAACATGTATGACTTCAGCCTTTCAGACTTACTTTTGTGGCCCTTGGCTTGTGAGCAGGGTGTCAGAAGGAAAAGGTGAATTCCCATTCTTGTTTCTGCCCATCTGAACAGACACTGAGGCCTTGTGTGACTCTTGACACTTGGGGAAGC
>NW_011388818.1:0-529 GCF_000754665.1 Bison bison bison
CAGGAGAATGATGAACATAACTGCCTTGATAAAGGATCCTAGACTTGTATGAGCTTTTGCAAAGATCTTGATAATCCTTAGTGGTTAAGGGCAACTTCATGCAACCAAATAAGATGAAATTAAGTCAATAACCTTAAAAAATGGCTAAAATGTTTTTTCCCCCCCAAACACATCAGAGAGGAATGTGAATAATGTACATACAAACTGGTGTTCTGTCAGTGACAACAAGGACTATGTGTTGGTTCATATCAAATCCGAGAATATTGAATAACCAAACATATAACCTTCTTGTGGTTTTCTTAGTATGCAGCATTCATTATGGTAGTTAGATCCCTTCACTGGTTTTTTGCAAGTCTGAAGTTGTGTTTCTTGTGTCGTTGCTGGCATCTCCACCCTCAGAGCTGCTTTTATTTTCTTCTTCTTTGCAGTCCTTGTCATCTTCGTCTCCTGGAGATTTTTGGGACTGTTTAGAGGATTTCTTTGAAGTGTGTGACCTTTTCTGCTTTGAGCCTGCTTTTTCACTCTTTCT
>NW_011388819.1:0-545 GCF_000754665.1 Bison bison bison
TAAGGGAATCAGCCTTGCAGCAAGGGAAGGCTTCAACTCATCCAGAAAATATAGGAATGACAAGAATATTTTGATGACTCATCTGTTCTGTTCAGTCTCTCGGTCCTGTGTGACTCTTTGCAACTCCATGGTCTGCAGCACGCCAGGCTTCCCTGTGCATCACCTATTCCCAGAGCTTGCTCAAACTCATGTCCATTGAGTAGGTGTCCATTTCATCCTCTGTCGCCCCCTTCTCTTCCTGCCTTCAATCTTTCCCAGCATCGGTGTCTTTTCCAATGAGTCAGTTCTTCACATCAGGTCGCCAAAATACTGGCGTTTCAGCTTCAGCATCAGTCCTTCCAATGAATTTTCAGGAGTGATATGCTTTAGAAATGACTGGTTAGATCTCCTTGCAGTCCAAGGGACTCTCACGAATCTTCCCCAGGAGGAACAAGATGGCAAGAGGAGTTGGTGGACATGGAATACATCTCTCTCCACGGATACATCAGGAATACACCTTCAGACACAGAAGTGCATGCAGAGTACCAGCTGAGAGTGGACAGGAG
>NW_011388820.1:0-711 GCF_000754665.1 Bison bison bison
TAGATCAAAGGAAGAACTATCCGAGTGGATCATGTATCTAACTATCGACTTCCTGAGGACTCAGAAGAAATGGATGAGGTGACCAGAGAGCTGCAGGAGAGGGGCTGTGGGACTCATACTCCTCCACCAAGTTCATCTGAGGGCTCTGAAGATGACAAACCCACCAAAAAACACAAAAAAGGTAAATGGTTAAGGCCTATGAGAAGATTCTGGGTAGGCTTAATGTTTGCTCTTCTTAGCCTTCACTGAGAGTTGGTAGTCAGTTCTCAAGTGTGAAGGGGCAGGTGTGGGGAACCTTACTTTAACTGGGAAAGAAGTATCAGCAGAAGACTAAGGCTGTGGGCTAAATTCTGGCCACCAAAATGCATATGTTGAAGTCCTAACCCTCTGGTACCTAACAATGTGACTGTTTGGAGGTAGGGTCTTTAGAGAGAGAATTAAAAACTGGAGTTGCCTTATACAGCAACCTGATATATTAGGGGTGACAGACATCCAGCTTGGATTCTTGGAGGCACTTTTCTAGAAGTAGAGACCGTGAGTGTTTCACGCTGCTGCCAAGCATGCTTTCCTTTTGTATATCCTCCATCTTTTCCATCTTCTTTTTTTATTGATTGTGCCCCTCTTTTCCTCCAGACAAAAAGGAAAAAAAGAAAAAAAAGAAAGACAAAGAAAAGACTGGCCAGGAGGTACAGGCAGAGCAGCCAGCCTCCT
>NW_011388821.1:0-677 GCF_000754665.1 Bison bison bison
CCCTAATTCACTTTTCTATTTTAGTCACTTAAAATCTTTTGTCTCTCCTCTCAGGGATTTTCCAAACTTCAAATGATTTCCTTTCTATAGGGAGCACTTTAGTGTTTGCATCTCTATTCAGATTCTTATAGCTCTTATTATCCTTTCATTGTCTTTTTTTCTGAAGTGAAACCCTTCAGGTGGTTTCCTACTAAGTCAAGAGACAGCAGCAGGGAGTGCTTAAAAGTTTCCCCTCTGTTAGAGCTGACTTGGGATGACAAAAGGGAAGTTATATCAGAATGTAGAAGTTCACAGCCAGTAAGCTGGCAACATGCTCCGAATCTCTGGGTGAAGGAAAATAATGATAAACCTAATGAAGAAAACAAGTGGTTAGGAAACAGTCCATTACCAACATGTAACCTTAATATTTATGAAGTTAATGGTCCAAATATTATACAATTTCTGGTGCTGTAAATGGTTAAAATAACAATGCTCTCCCTCAGAATATGGTATCTAGGTAGGAAAATCCTCAGCAGGATGCCTTTGGTTCTGATGAAAGTGAAAGTGGCTCAGTCATGTCCGGCTCTTTGAATTCTCCTGGCCAGAATACTGGAGTGGGTAGCTGTTCTCTTCTCCAGGGAATCTTCCCAACCCAGGGATCAAACCCAGGTCTCCCACATTGCAGGTGGATTCTTTAC
>NW_011388822.1:0-505 GCF_000754665.1 Bison bison bison
CCTGCCTCTTGAGAAACCTATATGCAGGTCAGGAATAAACAGTTAGAAATGGACATGGAAAAACAGACTGGTTTCAAATTGGGAATGGAGTACCTCAAGGCTGTATATTGTCACCCTGATTATTTAACGTATATGCAGGGTACACCATGAGAAACGCTGGGCTGGAGGAAGCCCAAACAGGAATCAAGATTGCCGGGAGAAACATCAATAACCTCAGATATGCAGATGACATGACCCTTACGGCAGAAAGTGAAGAGGAACTAAAAAGCCTCTTGATGAAAGTGAGAGAGGAGAGTGAAAAAGTGGGCTTAAAGCTCAACATTCAGAAAACGAAGATCATGGCATCCAGTCCCCTCACTTCATGCAAAATAGATGGGGAAACAGTGTCAGACTTTATTTTTTGGGCCTCCAAAATCACTGCAGATGGTGATTGCTGCCATGAAATTAAAAGACACTCACTCCTTGGAAGGAAAGTTATGACCAACCTAGATAGCATATTCAAAAG
>NW_011388823.1:0-526 GCF_000754665.1 Bison bison bison
CCAAGATTTATGCTGTACACTTAGTATAATCCTTGTCAAGCATTTTTTTTTTTACATATTGGACTTGAGCTTAAACTAATTTTGTTTTGTTTTAATCCATCTGATCACCAAAATCATTCTCATTAAAAGATAAATCAAACAAGAGGAAATGAAGTCAAGTGTGACTGCTCTTTAATCTTTATTAGCACTATACTAGCAGTCCCAGTAATAGGGCAGCCTTTTCTTTCTTTTTCTTACCCAGAACAGCATTTTCCAAACTTTGCATCTTGAACTCTAGTCTGGAAAATATTAATGAGTATCCTATCAAATAAACTTGGGAGAAATTATATTTGAAATAGTTAAACTTTTTTTGGCATTTACAGGGCTTTCCAGTCTTAAATATATTTTTATTTAGTATAAACTACTAAGAGGGGACATATACTACATAGCATTTTGCAAACTCACTCACTCATTGATTCCTCAAATATTACTGCAGCCTAATATGTGCCAGACACTGAGTTAGATGCCAAGAACAAGGCAATGAACA
>NW_011388824.1:0-619 GCF_000754665.1 Bison bison bison
GTAAGACTACTAAATCATCTTCATTTTACATATATGAATAAATGAAGATGATTTAGTAGTCTTACTGCTCATGGCTGTTTTCCTTGTTCCTCTAACTCTCCTCATCTATTCCCTTCTTATTATTTCTTCTCTTTAAATCTGGAGTGGGTGCTGCTTTTCTTTCTTTAACATACTGATTCTATATATAGTGAGAAAGAAGAAGCCCTGCTTTTGTGTTTTATTGACCCATTCAGCAGATCTATTATGACCCAAATCACTGTGACTTCATGATTTTTGCAAAGTTCTTTATCTTCACTGTCATAAATTGGCATCTTTGGGGAGCTGGGTCAGGGAGGTACACAAAGCTTGATAATTGTGGAATTTTCTTTTGAAGAGTTTGTCCCTCAAGTACTCCGTAAGCTAAAATGTAACTTTAGGGACAAATATATTAAAAAATAGTATATGACAGTGCTAAAAGTAGAGGAAAAAGAGAATTCCTACTCTGTTCATAACTTTTTATTTCCCCTAAACTATAAAATCCTGGTGAATGCAATTGTATTTGTGTGCAGTGTGTGAGTATCCATGTTTGATGTGAGGTAGTATAAGTTGGCAGAGGACCACAGAAAGGGCCCTTAGCTAG
>NW_011388825.1:0-658 GCF_000754665.1 Bison bison bison
AAAAAGAAAAAAAAAAAAAAAAATACTGTTGAGCAAATGGATCTTTGTTGGCAAAGTGATATCTTTGCATTTTAAAAAGCTTTCTTGGGTTGTCATAGCTTGCCCTCCAAATACAAATTATCTTTAATTTCGTGGATGCAGTCACAACCCACAGTTATTTTGGAGCCCAAGAAGATAAAACCTGTCACTGCTTCCACTCTTTCCACTTTCTATTTGCTGTAAAGTGAGGGGACCAGATGCCATGATCTTCGTGTTTTTGAATGTTGAGTTTCAGACCAGCATTTTCAGTCTCCTCTTTCATTGTCATCATGAGACTCTTTAGTTCCTCCTCACTTTCTTCCATTAAAGTGGTATCATCTGTGTATCTGATGCTGTTGCTATTTCTGCCAGCAATCTTGATTCCAGCTTGTCATTCATCCAGTCTGGTGTTTAGCATGACATGCTCTGCATGTAAGTCATAGAAGCTGCATGAGGATATCTTGTACTCTTTTCCCAATTTGGAACCAGTCTGTTGTTCCACGTCCAGTTCTCACTGTTGCTGACTGATCCACATACAGCTTTCTCTGGAGCCAGGTAAGGCAATCTGGTATTCCCATATCTTTTAGAATTTTCTACACTTTGTTGTGATGCACACAGTCAAAAGCTTTACCATAGTCAA
>NW_011388826.1:0-508 GCF_000754665.1 Bison bison bison
ATCATGAGAAACGCTGAGCTGGATGAAGCACAAGCTGGAATCAAGATTGCCAGGAGAAATATCAATAACTTCAGATATGCAGATGACATCACCCTATGGCAGAAAGCAAAGAACTAAAGAGTCTCTTGATGAAAGTGAAAGAGGAGAGTGAAGAATAGGCTTAAAACTCAACTTAGTTGGCTTAAACTTAGAAAACTAAGATCATGGCATCCGGTCCCATTACTTCATGGCAAATAGATGGGGAAACAATGGAAACAATTAGAGACTTTATCATTTCGGGCTCCAAAATCACCACAGATGGTGACTGCAGCTATGAAATTAAAGACACTTGCTCCTTGGAAGAAGTTATAACCAACCTAGACAGCATATTAAAAAGCAGACGCATTACCAACAAAGGTCCATGTGGTCAAAGCTATGGCTTTTCCAGTAGTCTTGTATGGATGTGAGAGTTGGACTATAAAAAAAGCTGAGTGCCAAAGAATTGATGCTTTTGAACTGTGGTGTTGGA
>NW_011388827.1:0-731 GCF_000754665.1 Bison bison bison
CCCATGGTTGTTTTTGTGTTTGACAACTGAACTAATTTGCCATTTTCTGATAAAGGGAAGACTGTAGGAAGAACATATTTGAATGGTGGTGAGAAAGATCAAAAGTCATCTTTGGAAATATTAATTTTGAAAATTTTCTAGATATCCAAGTTAAGTTATTGAGTCCATGGTTGATTACATGAATTTGACGTTCAGGGGAACATTCTATACTAGGCATGCCTTTTGGACCTATAACCATGTAGATGACCATTAAGACTGAATGAGGCAACCATGGGAGAAGAAGCTCAAAGTAAACACTGGGTACTCCAACAATTAAGGTTGGAAGATGAAAAGTACTGAGCAGAGAAACAGAGAAAGAATGACCAGATAGGTAGGGAGAAAACTCAGGAAAGTAATATGTTTAAGGAACAATGTGGATCAACTGTACGGAATGCTGTTAACAGAAAAGTAATAGAATTACAAATTGACTGCAAAGTTTTATAATGTGGATATCTTTGAGGATCTTGTCAAGAACAGTTTTAGAGGAGCATAGTTGGTTAAAGCCTAATTGCAACGTTTCAAAAGGTTAGAGGAGAACACAGAAATAAAGGGTAGAGACAATACTTCAAGGAATTTTGATATGAAAGGGAGCAGAAAAGTGGATGGACAGTCATTGGAGAAATATGTGGCATATAAAGAGAAGATTTGTGTTATGATTGTAAAATCATGGCATATTTGATATTTGATTAACA
>NW_011388828.1:0-655 GCF_000754665.1 Bison bison bison
AGATGGCAGAGGGCGAGCGTGGGACCCACCGGGGATCAATAGAAGGTTCGGGCCGAGACAGTGCTGGTGGGTCCCGACTCCCTTCTCCACCTTCCGACATGCGTTTCTCCATCCTCCCGATGGAAGCCTTGCTTTGCGGGACTGGAGGCTGTTTCTGGTTCGGTGATTATGGCGCTTCATGCATGAAAAGCCACATCGAGTCCAGTGTTCAGATGATTGTGATGCAAAGGGACCCAAGGCTGATAAACGGAGCTCCTCCTGCCAGTTTAAAGCTGCTGTCCAGCCCCTCTTGCTTTGCCCTACCCTTGGCCTTGAAGACAGTGCCCCCTGGCAGTCAGGACGATGGTGAGGTCCCACGTGGGTCAGGTGCCCAGATGACCACCCCAATACCGAGTGTGACCAGATCTGTGAAACGTGTTAAAAAGAAGTCAGGTCAGTGACTACGCTGGCAGTCCAGTGGTTAAGACCCAGCACTTCCACCGTAGGGGTTTGTTCGGGTTAGATACCTGGTGAAGGGACTGAGATCCCACATGCCCTGCGGCCAAAGATTAAAATGTTCAAAAATTTCCGGAAGAATCAGATTGAGTAGGGAGGCAACAGGAGGTCCACGGTCCACTCTCTGTGTCGGGGGCCTAGTGGCAGGGGGGGAGGGGGT
>NW_011388829.1:0-619 GCF_000754665.1 Bison bison bison
GGCAGACAGGACGCGAGGAGGACTGGGCACTTCTTGGGAGAAGAAAAGAAATCTTGTTTGATTTTCATGTTCCTCAGCAGGTGACATTTATTCAAGACCACCAACAAGGACAAAAATATATAAGAACAAACAGACTTTTCTGGCTCTTTCTTGCCTTTCAGAATCAGAGAGAAGGGAGTGGTTTGATTTGTTTATACCCTCATTCTAAAGAGAAACTGAGAACTCCAGAAAGTGTACACCTCCAGCATCACCTCAAATAGATGGAGACAAAATAAAGGGGAAAGGAAAAGAAGGGCCAGAAAAAAAATGGCAAGGGTTTCCCTGGTGGCTCAGCGGTAAAGAACCCACCTGCCAAGGTAGGAGACACGGGTTTGATCCCTGATCCAGAAGATCGCACAGGCCAAGGAGCAACTAAGCCTGGGAGCCACGACTGCTGAGTCCCCGTCCCCTAGAGCCTGCTGCAACTACAGGAAGGCGTGGACACGGCCATGAAGACTCACTGCAGCCCAAGACGGGTAAATAAAATCACACACGCACACACACACACACTCTCTGGACACAGCCACGAAGACTCACTGCAGCCCAAGACGGGTAAATAAAATCACACACGCACACACAC
>NW_011388830.1:0-584 GCF_000754665.1 Bison bison bison
GAAAACATTACTGTTGCTTAAGGACTGATGATATTATTGCCAGAATACTTATCCCTGGGAGAAAAACATTTTAATCTATAGTGTGGCATACCATCACCAAAGGAGACAAAATCTGAAAATTCTAACCTTAACATATCTATTCTGACTTAAAGGTTTAGAAGTATGAGTTCCTGGAGAAATCTGTGATGTTTGGATTTCTAATATTAACATTTTAATATGCCCTAGTGGAATAATGGAGACGGAGATTAGAGAAACTCCGTGAAGAGGCTCCTTCTTCAATCTCCATAATTTACTGCATTATTACAATTACCCATTCCAATCTTTACTTTCTTTACATTCTTCAATAATAATTCTTGAATAATAATCTCTTATCAGATAATGGCTCCATGGCATGCTTTTCACTTGGATTATTTTTCTCTGCAGAAGATTTTGTTTCTTTTTATTCAGTTGTGTGTGTGTGTGTGTGTATACATTTTATACATAGCACTGTATATATGTTCCTACCAAACTCAATTTATCTCTCTACTCTCACTTCCTCATTCCCCTTTAGTAACCATAAGTTTGTTTTCTATGTCTCTAAGTCT
>NW_011388831.1:0-724 GCF_000754665.1 Bison bison bison
TTTGTATATTTTGGAAAATAATGCCTTGATAACTAATGGGAACTATCTGTGTAGCACAGAGAACTGTCCTCCATGCTCTGTGATGACCTAAATTTAGAAGGAAATTAAATGAAAGAGGTTATGTTTATACATTGCACACCTAATTTGATTTGCTGTACAGCAGAAAGCAACACAACATTGTTAAGCAACTACATGTGTACATACTCTAGGCTCCATTTAAAGGAAGTTCTAAATGAAGCAGAAGTAATCTACACTAATAGAACCGAGAACAGGGGTTGCATGGGAAAGGACAGTGTGGGTAAAGGTACCAAAGAAATTCTCTAGGATGATGGGGATTTTTTTTTTTTTTTTGCAGTGAGCATTAGATATATAATCCAGGTGAAATTGCAGAGATATTTCTGAAATGTAAATTCCAAACAGGGTCTTGCTAAGTGGCTCTATGTATTTATAAACTTACTAGATAATATCATATTGACCTTCAGCAAGTTGCATCACACTATGCTTTTACAACACTGCTGAAACACTCCTTTTCCAATTTGTCATCCTCCATTTGGAGGGAAAATTTGGTATATATTAACTTTCTCATTGAACTTTGGCAATTTGTAATTTGCATGGTGAGAAATCACATTCCATTATTGTTTTTGTTTGCATTTTTTATATTACCAAGTCAGTTTGACATTTCTTCCTGATTTTTGGCAATTTTCCTCTTTTTTTTTCTGGGTAA
>NW_011388832.1:0-671 GCF_000754665.1 Bison bison bison
ATTCAAGGCAGCTGTAGTTAGAACCACGAAAAACAAGACAGTGGGTTCTAAGAGCCAGTGCTTTTAAGTATAAACTGCTACTCTCCTTGCTCCTTATTAAAGATTTTGATTCAGTGCTGTTACTATGGAATAGAGATGGTGAATTCATGGCACAGATGCCAACACCTGCTCATCTGGTACCCACACAGCAGTGAGGACGCTGTTCTTTCCTACAGAGAATCTTTCTCACCTCAGTGAACCAGGCACCTGCAACTAAGAGATTCAAGTAGCCCTAAAGCTAACTGGACAAAAGCTTAACGTAATAGTAAACTTGGTTTGCTCCTCCCAACACTACCTGGAATGTTCAGCGAGTCAGCTTGATACATTGCATAGACCTCAACCCATTCAAAGAAAGAGATAAAAAGGTCTCATCAAGACACAAATGATTTCATATAGACCACGTGGTGGAATCCTATACTGCAAACACTAATTCATTAGAGCCAAACAGTATATACTAGACAAGACAGCAAGAGCTTTATTTAATACATGTAAATGAAACTATAAATTATATTCACATTATAAGTAGTTACTCACATCTATACTTACCATCTGCAAGAATCAGGGACACAAAGGCAACAACAGTGACGAAGATGGCACAGATGACATCTAGATACACAGCGAGCCATCGGGAC
>NW_011388833.1:0-619 GCF_000754665.1 Bison bison bison
AAGAAATAAAAGGAATCCAGATTGGAAAAGAAGAAGCAAAACTCTCATTGTTTGCACACAGATGATACTGCACATAGAATACCCAAAAGATACTATCAGAAAATTATAAGAGGTAATCAGTGAATTTAGCAAAGTGACAAGATACAATATGAATACAGAAAAATTACTTGAATCCCTATGTGCTAACAATGAAACATCAGAAAGAGAAATTAAGGTATCAATCCTATTTACCATTGCGACAAAAAGAATAAAATGCCTAGGAATACACCTACTTAAGGAGAAATAAGAGCTGTATACAGAAAAGTATAAGACACTGAGGAAAGAAATCAAAGACAACATAAACAGATGGAGAGTTATTCCATTATCTGGGGTTGGAAGAATCAACATTGTGAAAATGACTATGCTACCAAATATAATCTACAGATTCAATGCCATCTGTATCAAAGTACCAATGGTGATTTTCACAGAACTAGAACAAAAAGTCTCACAATTCATAGGGAAACATAAAAGACCTGAATAACCAAAGCAATCTTGAGAAAGAAAAATAGAGCTAGAGGAATCAACCTTCCTGACTTTGAACTGACTACAAAGCTATAGTCATCCAGACATATGGTACTGG
>NW_011388834.1:0-512 GCF_000754665.1 Bison bison bison
AGAAAACAGGCAGATGATGATGGAGACAGAGGCTGGAGTGATGGCAATTACAAGCCTAGGAAAAACAAGGTTTGTCTGAAACCATTTAAGTTAACAGAGCTGACAAAGGAGTCCCCCTTACAGGATTTTGAGAGATCGTGGCCCTGCTGACACCTTGATTTCAGACTTTCAGCCTCCAGGTCTGTGAAACAATATACTTCTGTGATTTTAGGTCTTGTGGTGTGTGTTACTTTGTAAAGACAGCCCCAGGAAGAGAATAAAGAGCCTTACAAGGACTCTTGCATGAGAGAAAAGCAAACTATCCTTGTAAGCAGCTTTAATATGGGCAATTCTACGTCCCAGAGGCAAACCAATTCCCTACCAACACAGGGGCAACTTATAAAAGCTTCTGGGGATGTTTGAGAAAGAAAACATTTGAATAGGAACCTACTCCCCTAAAATCATAAACATCCTTCAAGTCCTTGACATTCTCATCTATCACACCACAGAGCTACAAATGTGATTGCAATCTT
>NW_011388835.1:0-597 GCF_000754665.1 Bison bison bison
CTGCATGCTCAGTTGTATCTGATTCTTTAGAGATTCCATGGACTGTAGCCCGCCAGGCCCCTCTGTCCATGGGGTTTCCCAGGCAAGAGTACTGAAGTGAGTAGCCATTCCCCTCTCCAGGGGATCTTCTCAACCCAGGGATCAAACCCGGGTCTCCTGCATTGGCAGGCAGATTCTTTACCACTGAGCCACCTGGGAAGCCTCAAGAATTATGCACAGAGGGAGATAAATATATCCTGGCATATTCATGTCATCTTAGTTGTGAGGCTTAACATGGGCAAGTTGGGGTGATGAGAAAGAAGCGTTTGCATCAACATTGATCAGTAATATATCCTCTTGGTATTAACACATGCTCTTCCCGTACCCTTGAGAATCATCCATGGGGCAACCAAGAAAATCCCTTATTTACAAAAGTTTTTCTTTTTAAGGTCTCCTTTGTATTGAAAACAAAGTCAAGTCCTGCTTCCCTGTGAATAATAAAAACTGAGAGATCACATATTGAGGAACTAGGGCCTTGTTTTCTTTCTTATCCTTTTAATGCCTGATAAGTCTTCCAGTTGTGTTGTGTGCTTTGAGAATAACAAGACTTCTTTCAGC
>NW_011388836.1:0-777 GCF_000754665.1 Bison bison bison
CTAGAATGGCAAGACAAAGCCCACTACAACTCTCCTGAAATCCACTAGACTACAAATAGTTGAATCTAAGTTTTTTCCTTTTTATAAAATATAATGGTGCATAGTGACCTTTAAGGTGGAGGGGAAAACTGGCATTTTATTAAACATTATTAAACAATTCACACATTTATCTTTTCTAAATGAAATAAACCCATTTATTCCAGTCTTTCTGCATCGAAACCTGTTTCCCAAGTGTTGATTAACTTTTTTTAACTTGAGTTTAATTACATATGAAGTATCATTTATACACAGTAAAATTCACTCTTTTAAGCTGTGTAGATTGGTAACAGTATATTCATATTTGACAAATATATATGAAATGAGTGTGAAAGCCAGTAAGACCCCTTCTTTCTGATCTGTGGTCAAAGTGTGTTTTACTCCAGGAACTTTGTTTGTATGCATGAAGTGGCTCAGCGTCAGACCTAAACTGTGTTTGAAAGGTCAGGGTAGAGAATCTCCCATTTCTACAGAAACAGGCAGAGACACTCTTTGTTTATAATCAAGCCTTGAGGAGGAAATGCGAGGGTCAGCTGTTTCTGTGGGCAACACATGAACTCGGTGTTTTCTTACCCCCATTCAGGTTAAAAAGTGTCAGGTCGAGACTCCACACTACAGTATGAGTCAAGAACCAAAGTTCAATTTTCTGAAAAATCAGAGCCTTCCTAGCTCTTGGAGTCCACAGTCAGATGCATGACAGCTCGGGTTAATTTAATCATTTTTATTCTAAACGTTGAGGTC
>NW_011388837.1:0-573 GCF_000754665.1 Bison bison bison
GGGGGTTGATGTGGGGTGGTGGCTGGACCCAGAAATATTCCTGCAATTAGAATTAATTTAAGCAGTTTAAGTAAACAAGAACTGGCTTTGTGTAGGGATGACAAGCTGGAATGTGAAACGCACAGCTCTTAGTAACACCTCATAGTAACACCTATAAGGAGAAAAATATCTTGACATTCCACTTCTTCAAAGATCAAGCTTATTAGTCACTGCAGCAGCCCAACGACAATGCACCCTGAGGGGAATGCAGACTGGAGCAAAACAGGTACCATTCTGAGCTTACGACATAGTAGCCTTGGCAAATAAGGAACAGCCTCTTGGGCCCATTGTCCTCCTCAGGAAGTCCAGGTAAGTTTAGGGGAGTCTCTCCTGGTTTTCCGATCTCCCAGTTATCGGGTGATGACCCCAAATTTTATTTTGCACGGTCAGTTCAGTTCAGTTCAGTCGCTCAGTCGTGTCCGACTCTTTGCGACCCCATGAATCACAGCATGCCAGGCCTCCCTGTCCATCACAAACTCCAGGAGTTCACTCAGACTCACGTCCATCGAGTCAGTCATACCATCCAGCCATCTC
>NW_011388838.1:0-694 GCF_000754665.1 Bison bison bison
AAGTCGTTGAGTTCTGAGTTACAACCAACAATGTTGTCATTTAAAGTGATAAAATGTAAAAAAAAAAAATAATACTTATGCACTATCATAGGGGAGGAATAAAACGTACTGAAGATACTGAAGATGTACATAGGAACTGGGCAAATAGCAATGAGACTAACAGTTCTTATATTTATAATTTGTAATTTTGTGAATAAACTAATACAATTATGTAAAGTTTAAAAATAAAATTAAAAAAAAACAGAAAAAAAATGTAATTGTGTTAATTGAAAAAATGGACTTGAAAAGGCATTAAAAACAAAATAAATTGGGAGTTCTGACAAATTTAAACACTTGCATATCTTACAGAATAGTAGGCAAATTGTCATTTTTCTTTACAACAAAGACCTAAATATATAACTGTATTATTAATTATATTCATTATATAATTATATAATGACCATATCAAGTATCCCTGAATCATATTAATTATTACAAAATAACTATATAATTAATATTATTACTATTACAATTAATGGATGGATCCACTCATTCTTCTATCATAAAGTTCCCATAGGTGTCAGCATGGTTGTAGTAGAATGTTCTATGTGCTAAGTTGCTTGAGTCGTGCCCGACTCCTTGCGACCTTATTAACTGTAGCCTGCCAGGCTCCTCTGTTCATGGGATCCTCCAGGCAAGAATACTGGAGTGGGTA
>NW_011388839.1:0-713 GCF_000754665.1 Bison bison bison
GTTAGATATCAGCATATTGCCGATATTTTATCAAGTTATAGCTATCCATTTTAGTTATAAAGGTATACTATCAAAATAGATATTGATTATCATAAAGTAGATTTTCACCATTTATTGATGTTACCATATATCTTCTTATTGAATGATTTATAAAAATTTTTAATACTAAACAATTATTACATTAATGGGAAAGCACATTCATGAATATTCTTTTCATACTCCATTAAATTATTTGTATTGGAGAAGTACTCACCTGCATATTTATTATTAAAATAACTCTTATTTAGGTGTTAGTATGAAGCTACTCATTGCATGATGAAATCTTTTATAATGTTGACTTTCACTTATTTCCTTTGCCCAATACTTTAAAAAATGTGTATACGTTTGCCACCATCATTGTCCCTTTGGCCATATTTCATGCTGTTTCCATGTTTTTGCTGCCTTCATTTTGAAACTGAACTTTGTAGCCTTACAAGATCATGATGGCTTTGTCTTCATTCTGGGTTATACCTCTTATCATTATAAATGTAGCTTTTTTTTACTTTAATTTTTCTTTAGAATTCCATATTCTATAATGTTAATATATATAATTATTTGGAACTTCCAGGTTGGTTAATATATGGCAATTCAGAGAGGGCCAGGAGCTCACACTACTTCCTGCAGCATACCAAAGCATCTTTTACCATAAACCTCTTCCCACTGGCCACAAAATT
>NW_011388840.1:0-540 GCF_000754665.1 Bison bison bison
ACTGGAGAATGGAATGGCAAACCACTTTAGTATTCTTGCCTTGAGAACCCCATGAACAGTATGAAAAGGTAAAACAGTATGAATGGAGTTCACATGCCAGAACTAAAAATATGAGCCCACATGCTACCACTAAGACCTGAAGCAGGCAAATAAATAAATATTTTTAAAAATATTTCAATACAGCTGAAAGCAATCTAAAAATTTATTTAAATTCCTATATAAATTCCAGCTGAACTTTTTGCAGCAACAGAGAATCTAATCTTAAATTCACTGGAAATTTCAAGGTCCTTTATAGGCAAAACCATCTTGAAAAATAAAAAAAGAACAAAGTCTATCCCATCTATTTACCATTCTCCACACAGCAGCCAAAGTTGCTTCTATGAAATACATATCATATTGCTATTTTACACAGAATCCCCAATGCATTACAAATTAACTCAGAACAAAACACAAAGTTTATGTTTTTGTGTTTAGTGTCCTACATAGTCTGGTCTTCCACTACCTGTATTACCTGATCTTTTACCATTCTTTCTATTGTTC
>NW_011388840.1:4378-4869 GCF_000754665.1 Bison bison bison
TGTGTGTGTCTCCCTGTCTCTTCTCCTCTCCTCTCCTTTCTCCTTTTCTCTTACAATTCCAGTGCATACATGTGCACACACATACACACACACACACACACACACAATGAGAAAAGAGCATGTGAAAACACAGCAAAAAGGTGGCCATCTAGAAGCCATGAAGAAGCCAGAAAATATGAGAATGAATAAATAAATTCATCAAGGCTGCACAATACAAGATTAATTTAGAGAAACCTTTTGCATTTCTCTGAACTAGTAATGAAATATCAGGAAGAGGAAGTAAAAAAAAAATCTTATTTATACATGCATCCAAAAAAGACTCTAAGAATAAACTTAACCGAGGTGAAAAAACCATATACTGAAAACTATAAAACATTGATGAAGGAAACTAAAAGTGATAAGGGAAAAGATATCTCATGCTCTTAGACTGGAAGAAGTAATAGTATTAATATGGCCATACTGGAGAAGGAAATGGCAACCCACTCCAGTGT
>NW_011388841.1:0-600 GCF_000754665.1 Bison bison bison
AAGTCACAGAGCATCTAAAAAAATAAAGACATATACCATGTTCATGGATTAGAAAACTTAATAGGCTGTCAACTCTCTTCCCTTAACATACAAACTAAATCTAATCCTAATAAAAAGCCAAGCAATATTTTTGTAGAAATTTACAAGCAAATTCTAAACATTTATTTAAATGTGAAAGAAGTGGACTGGACAAAACAATTTTGAAAAAGAAGGGCCAAAAAGAAGTAAGCTAACTTCAAGTTTCCTACTACATATCCACAGCAACATGGCCATGAATAAGAATAGCTAAATAGATCAACAGAGTACAACAAAGTTTAGCAACAGACCCAAACCCATGTATGTGTTGAAATTCTAGAAAAGCATAGAGATATTTCAAAGGGGAAAATACATTTTCTTCAAAAAAATGATCTGCTAATTGAATATCTGCATGGGGGGAAAAATGAACTGTGATCCTTATTTCACATCATAAGCACCATTACCCCATCCTCACCCTGAAGGAAAACCCCAGTCCATCAGGGTAGCTCAAATAAATGGTTATTCCCATATAAAATTTAACTATAAAACTGGTAGAAGAAAATGTAAGAAAAATTATTATGATTG
>NW_011388842.1:0-519 GCF_000754665.1 Bison bison bison
GAGAGCTGCTCTATTCAGTTCCAATTACATGAAATAAATCAGCCCCTTGAGGTTAACTGTCTGCTTTTCCTGATTATACTTGGAAAAATATTAAATAGCCTCACACTTGGAATAAGAAGGGAAAAAATACCCACCAAAACTGTATGGAGTATTTTGCTTTTCACTGGTCTTCATGGATCTTTTTCTTCTGTAAACATTTCTGTTGTATCCTATTTCAGGAATTTAGTACTTTAAGGCATTAGATTTACTGAGTACTATGTCTGCCTATTTATCCAAATTATTTCCTTGACTTACAGCTTTTTGCAGCCACGAGTTCTCCAGTTTTCTTTTTTATTTATTTATTTACTCATGAATTTATTTCCTTGGCTGTGGCAGATCTTAGCGGCAGCATGTGAACTCTGAGTTGTGGCATGCAGAATCTTCAGCTGCAGCAAGTGGGATCTAGTTCCCTGACTAGGGATTGAACCCCAGCCCCCAGCATTGGGAGAATGGAGTCTTAGCCACTGGATCATCATGGAA
>NW_011388843.1:0-624 GCF_000754665.1 Bison bison bison
AATGTAGGAAAAGGGATTAAGTTGTTTTAACATCTCTATATTCTTAGTGTAAAAGCAAAGGAAAAGAGTGGCTTAAAAAATAAGACCAAGCTACCTGAGATTTCCTTCGTGGAAGAGGTATTTTAAGAGTCAAGTGTTATCCTTGCAAATAGACTGTGTAGAGATTTTAAGTTCTTTGTATCCTTTTGAGGTTTAGTTATAGTAAGCTCTACTGTAATTGAGCACATGATCTAACACCACCATTTAAACTCCTTTAGCGTCTCAAGCCATGAAATAGCTACCTACCTCGTCTGGACACCCTCTTGTGTTTATGGCAACCATGGTTACAGAGAGGGGTAGTCTATGAACGTGAAGCTGAAATCAAGAAACCCAAAGGGTTGGGAAAATTCCCAGAGTAAATTCAAACCAACACATTCATACCTAGGTTCCATTTGTTTATTCAGATAGCCAGGCAGCTCACATTTAGGCTTTTTGTTGGATATTTCACATAGAACAGTCCTTTAATCTAGTTCTTCAGATAACATCAGAAGAAGCACACCTCTCTAAAATAGCTACGTCATCAAGAACAGATAATTGCATCTGAGCACACAACTTAGTTAAGCGAAAGTTATAAGAAGGTCATAA
>NW_011388844.1:0-504 GCF_000754665.1 Bison bison bison
GACTGTAGGATGTGAGTTTTGAGCAAGCTCTGGGAGTTGGTGATGGACAGGATAGCCTGGTGTGCTGCAGTCCATGGGGTCAGAAAGAGTCAGACACAACTGAACGACTGAACTGACTGACTTAGTTGTTTTAAAAGTTGAAGCTTTATTGAGCCATGACAAAGATAGCTTAAACAATAAAATGCCGCAAGGATCAGAAAATGTCAGATGCCTGCCTCGTGGTCTTGTGATGGATGATATACAGTTGGGTTCTTTCCTTGGGAGTGATGGAATATGCTAGAATTGCATAACTAGAGATGGAGTGGGGAGGGCAGGGGGAGAGAGCACCCTCAGCAGACAGAGCAGATATGATGGTCGTTGAAACATGTTTGCTCATCAGAAGCGGTGGTTGAGAGTTCAGGTTTCAGAACCATAGGATGGAGATGAATTGGCCCTGGCTGACTCACTGTACATGTGTGCATGCCTTATTTCCTTTAACTTTCATAACAGCCAGAAGTGAGGAAA
>NW_011388845.1:0-617 GCF_000754665.1 Bison bison bison
CTTTGAGAAGTTGGTCTACATACTGCAGCTCATTATCCCAAAGTTTAAAATTCCTAAAAGAACATAAAAAAAATTCAATTAGGAATGTCCTATTATTTATAAACAATGAAAAGAAAGAAATAAGGACTTCCCTGTTAGCGAAGTGGATAGGAATCCACCTGTCAATGCAGGGAACACGGGTTTGATCCCTGGTCCGGGAAGATTCCACATGCCGCAGAGCAACTTATTAGTCTGTGCTCTGAAGCCCACAAGCTGCCACTGCTGAGCCTGTGTGCTGCAAGTACGGAAGCCCCTGAGCCTGTGCTCCGCAACAAGAAGCCCGCACATGAGGAAGACAAGCTCCTGCTCACTGCAACCAGAGAAACCCCATATGCAGCAACAAAGACCAGTGTGGCCATAAATAAATAATTAAAAAAAAATTTTTAACAGAAATAAAACTTTAACAAAGTTAAGCAGGTAGAACTGAAGACACGAACTCATTATGTATTTGGAGGGGAGTGACACTGCAGGTCAAGGAGATGGAGGGGAAGGAAAAGTCATCAAAGACAGGGGCAGAGGGGACTTCTCTGCTGGTCCAGGGGTTAAGACTCTGCCTTCCACTGCAGGGGGGACAGGTG
>NW_011388846.1:0-659 GCF_000754665.1 Bison bison bison
AAAGAATTCTATTGCATTTAAAAAAGTGGGGGATAGGACTTCCCTGACAGTACAGTGGTTAAAAGTCCACCCTCCAATGCAGGGGGTGCGGGCTGGGAGCCACACCTGGTCAGGGAGCCAAGATCCCACATGACTTGGGGCCAAAAAAAACAAAACATAAAACAGAAGCAATATTGTAACAAATACAATAAAGACTTTAAAAATAGTCCACATACCAAAAAAAAAAAAAAAAAAAACAGCAGGGGATGGGGTGGAGTGAAGTCAGCCACCAAACTGAGTCCTTGGTGTTAGACTGGAGATGAGATGGCCTGTTGAGCATCCTGAGTTTGTGGCAATACCTCCAGCCCACTGACTCTCGTCACTATGCCAGGCTGCCTCTCATTATGCAGCCTAATTCCCTATGAGATGATTTAATTAAAACTGTGGCCATTTTGATTTCCATCTTGAGATTCTAATTATTTTATGTTAAATATCTTGGTAGCTAATAAAAATGAATTAAATGTATAAATACAACATTAAGTTTAAATAATATTTTAAACAGTGTTTGGATCCTCTATCCCTCTGTCCACCTGGACTTTAATACTTTATTACTGCCTCTGCCAATAAAACTGCCTGCCATTTCTGAAAGTGGAGACTGTATCACTTCTTTCTTCAAGGTC
>NW_011388847.1:0-582 GCF_000754665.1 Bison bison bison
TGCCCCAGTCTCAGATCTTCCTTTGGCTGTAGGCTTCTTGTCAGGAGGGTCTTAGTTGAACTGTCAGTTTCTCAGTGAAATCTGCCCTAATGATACAGTGTCAGTCACTATAACACCACACTGTTTTCTTTCCTCTGTATCACATAGCATGATCAAAATCTGTCCTGTGACTATCTTGCCTATATGTAACATATATATGAAAAAATCTGTCCTTTGACTATCTTGCCTATATGTAACATATATATGAAAAAATCTGTTGTGACTATCTTGCTTTACGTAACATATATAATATATAAAACTCTGTGGACTGCAGCCCACCAGGTTCCCCTACCAACAGGATTCTCTAGGCAAGAATACTGGAGTGGGTTGCCATGCTCTCCTCCAAAGGATCTTCCCAACCAGGGTATCAAACGTGTGTGTGTGTGTGTGTGTGGGCTTCCCAGGTGGGCCTAGTGGTAAAGAACCTGCCTTGCTGATGCAGAAATGGATTGAAAAGAATTCTTTGAGATCTCCTTTTGAAATATATATATATATGTATATACATATATATATATATACACACACACACACACTTACACACAG
>NW_011388848.1:0-602 GCF_000754665.1 Bison bison bison
CGTCTGTTGCTGCAGGAACTTGTCAATGGTGGGTAGTAAATGGAGGGACCGGTGACACCCATGCTCAAGGTGTTCCACCTGGGGGAAGAGATGGAACATCAGGAGTCCAGAGGGTGATGGGAGGGAAAGCCTATGGCAAGCCGGAGGGGGCTGGGCTTTCCTGGCCCACATTTGTGGAGTAAAAAGTTTGGTTTGGAGTGAACTGAGAAAGAGTTTGCTAGAAAATAGGATCCTGTAAAGAAGGGAAGGGGAGCAGCTGGTGACATGGTGGCAGGCAGAGAGTTCCTTACTGGGGCACAGATGGCTTCATGCTCACAGGTCAGAGCCTCTGCTCTCTCTCCTGCTGTCAGTGTGATGCTCCTTAAAGGAACCGTTTCTCTTAGGGAGGGAGACTTCCACCACTCTTGGTGCTCCCTCTGCCTGCCTTTCGAATCTCCCTTCTCTAAGTACCTACAGGAATGCAGGAATATGCTGCTCCCTAGGAAATCCCTGGGCAGCTCTCAGCAAATGAAGAGAACTTGGGAAATGAGATCCTAGACAGTGACAGAATCCTTTTCTGAAATTATGCAAGCTTGCTGAAACCTTTCCAGTAAACATCGAAA
>NW_011388849.1:0-529 GCF_000754665.1 Bison bison bison
GAGGAGAAGGGGACGACAGAGGATGAGATGGCTGGATGGCATCACTGACTCGATGGACGTGAGTCTGGGTGAACTCCAGGAGTTGGTGATGGACAGGGAGGCCTGGCGTGCTGCGATTCATGGGGTCACAAAGAGTCGGACATAACTGAGTGACTGATCTGATCTGATCTGATATAATAATAACAACCTAAGTGTTCATTAATGAGTGAATGTATAAAGAAATTGTGGTGTACATACATAATGAAATATTATTATATCATAAAAAAGAATGAAGTCTTGGCATTTGTGACAACATGAATGGGTGTTGAAGGCATTGTGCTAAGTGAAGTAAGTCAGACAAAGATAAATACCATATGATCTTTCTTATAAGTGGAATCTAAAATATACATGCAGTAGCACCCCTCCCCTCAATATATAGTTTCACATTCCATGGTTTCTATTACACACAGTCAGTTCAGTTCAATTCAGTCACTCAGTCGTATCTGACTCTGCAACCCCATGTACCATAGCATACCAGGCTTCCCTGTCC
>NW_011388850.1:0-533 GCF_000754665.1 Bison bison bison
AAACAAAATATAACAAGAAAAGATATCTTACTAATCAAACAAATGTATTCAACTAAAGACTTTGCAACTGACCAAGACAACTGGTCAGAAAGAGCTTTGTAACTGAAATGCACATTTAATGACATTAGCCATTCATTTTTGTTAGTTATAAACATTTAGGAAAAACATTCTTAGATATAGAGAAACCAAAGGAAAAAAATGATAACTTTATTTATGGCTTATCTTCCTGGAATGAATTATATTTGAGCAGAAAATGTAGAGGAGTTTATAAGCATTCAAAGTTGGAAAGGCAGACAAAGTGTCCCTTCCCCTTATTGATAGTACCTTCTAAATGTAAGTGGAACTGAAGACCTTTCTGCAATATTCATAAAAATGTGATAGACCCATTACCTATACACAGCCAAATTAATATATAACACATCATCTGAATACCAAAATATCTGAATACTTCTGTGATAGAAACAAAATTGCAAAGCATTTATAAAGCTGAGATATATTCCTTAGTGTTTCTCCTCTGAAAATATAATTATATA
>NW_011388852.1:0-738 GCF_000754665.1 Bison bison bison
ATTTTTCTCTCTCCATTTTCTTTTTCCCGTTAATCTCCTGCTCTGGGGGAAAAACAAAACAAAACAAAACCCTTTTTTTCCTGCAGTAGTCTCTATGGTATCACTACTCATCCAGATGATCAAGCCAAAAACTTGGGAGTCATTTTTGATTGCTGCCTTTCTCTGATATTCAGTCCACTGACAGGTTTGAGTGACTCTAATTCCAAGAAACATCCACT
Organism: Bison bison bison; assembly: GCF_000754665.1. NCBI lineage: Eukaryota > Metazoa > Chordata > Mammalia > Artiodactyla > Bovidae > Bison > Bison bison. The sequence goes on from NW_011388852.1 coordinate 219, forward strand.
TTTCTTTGCCACCATTGCCGCAGTCCAGCAACCATCATTTCTCCCAGGGACAACTGCAGTGACCTCTTACCTAGGCTCCCTACTTCATGTTTGCCTAATCTGTTCTCCCCACAAGCCATCTGCTGGAGCCACATTTTTCAAAGCCCAAGTCGATGTCACTTAGAACTGAAATCTGGTACAGCCTAGACTTACCTGGAATTCATACAGCTTTCTCATATCAGAATATATTTCTTAAACACGAGCAAATTATAATTCTTAAAAATTGACAAAGGTAAAGAAAATAAATCTTTAATAAGTATACATATATTTTTCATATAGTAATCAACACAATCTCTAACCATTAAATAAATTGTTGGCTCTTTAATTAATAGCCTTAATAATCATGTGAAGCTCCGGTTCATCAAGAGTTTTTAAACAATTTGAGAACAAAAGTGTCAACAGTAGCAAAACCTATTACTTTATTAGGCTTTGATCATATCAGTGTTAATTAGGCCAAAAACTTTTATACAATTTCTCATTG
>NW_011388853.1:0-886 GCF_000754665.1 Bison bison bison
AAAATAATGAGGTCAATAGAGAGTTTTACTTCTATAAGAAATACTTGTAATTTTAACATATTTTAATGTGCACTGTTTTGTTTAATCTTTACTGTACTGGGAAATGTTTGTTATTATTAAGGCCATTTTACACATGAGGCCTTCTGACTAGTTCTGTTGAAAGAGTTGACTATAATCTGAATTAAAATATTGCAAGTAAGACAAAAGCATTAATATTTTACTGTAATCCTCAGCACCATATGAGATTTTTGCAATTCCCATGGTAGGAAAAATAGAACATATTCACTTTCCCCTCGTATTAACACAGGTAACAATGAAGATCCCACTTTCATTACAGAAACCTCCATACCCTCAGTAAATATGGAAATATTCTTGAGTAAATGTCTGCAATAGAAATGCATTATTATTATTTCCCTCAGAGCATTTATGGCCAATCAAACTGAGTTCTTTCAAAACACCAACCACACAATATACCTGTCCTGTTATCAGGTTAATGAAAAGTATTTATTTTACTGTTATTGTGTTCATTTACATGCCATCTGTTGCCAGAGTAATTTGATAAGACAATCTTCACACAAATTATAGTAAGAAGCACTAACCATATAATTATTCAAATAAAACATAACATCAATAAACTAGAGACCATTATTAAAGTAGCTCTCACATGGTCAGGCACTGAATCATAAATTATGGGTATGTTCAGTATATGCTATAATCACTTTATAATATGGTTTTTAGTCTTATCTTTCATTAATGGAAGGTGTTATTGCTTATTTAAGTTCTCTTTGACTCAATGTTCACACAAAGCCCTTGCTCTCAAAAATGATCTTCAGCTCTAATTTGGTAATCATGGTGCACTGGTAGTTTCAAAGGTGCAGTACCACAT
>NW_011388854.1:0-858 GCF_000754665.1 Bison bison bison
GTGCCAGAAACATCTGAAGGGCACAGCCCACAAAGGAGATGGTGTTTTCACTGAGCAGAAAATCCATGAGGGCCTTGGGAGTGACAACAGACGTGAAGAGGAGGTCCATGAGAGAGAGCTGCCCGAGCAGGAGGTACATGGGCACATGGAGCCGGGCATCCATTGTGATGGCCAGGAGCAGAAGGCAATTGGTGGCGAGGGCCAGCATGTACAGGACTGTGATTGCAGCACAGAGCAGCTCAGGAGACAAACTGTCATTCAGAATCCCCATCAATATGAAGCCACTTCCCAGGGTGAAGTTCCAGTGCTCCATTCTGTGTTGTTTCTTTAGTTATGTAGAACCAGATGGTCTTGATGAAAGCCTTTCTAAGGGAGATTACCCTAGTTTTGCATTGTCTCACCTCACTATGGAATTACCAATAAGAATTCCATGAGATGATATCTTTTCCTCTTGGTAGCTAGGTTTGCCTTCTGTCTTCTGAATTTATGAATATTTTCATTAAATTATTATAAAGTATCATATAAATTAGAAATAAGCATGTTGGTTATAGCCTGTCATCTTTAAATAAGATAACCAAGAGAATGAACCCAAGCAAATATCTTTGTAAATAGATAAAATCATAGCTATCTTCCCAACAAAAAAAATACCTGCACATTGGCTTTTAATTCAGTTGCTTTTCTGCTTTAAATTTCCTTGGGATTCCAATTCTGTTTTTTTCTGCTCCCCTAGACATGACATCTGGCTTTATTTTCCGGTCTCATTGTTCTGAACAGTTTTCTCAACAGGGAACCTCTTGGCTCTTGGACCACTTGGTCTCTTGTGTTCTTGAACTGTCCTCACATCCTTGATGAGCATAC
>NW_011388855.1:0-565 GCF_000754665.1 Bison bison bison
TTGGAGTTAGGGCTGTGTGCTTTCACTGTTGAGGACCGATGTTCAGTCCCTGGTCAGGGAACTAAGATCCTGCAAGTCGTGTGGTGCAGGCCCACCTCCACCCCACCCCCCCACCCCCAAAAAAGAAAAAGAACATTTGCAGCTTATTTTTAGATAATGGAGGAAATGTTAAAAAATAATTTATTTTTTCCAGTGGTTTAACTTTACATTATGACGAAATAACCAAAGGACCAAATTGTGTCATTCGAGGTGTTACAGCTAAGGGCCCTGTAAACTCTTGTCAAGGCAAGGTAAGCATTGTACGTACATGTTATAATGCATGTTTATTTCTTACATGGTAAAAATAAAATTGGACATTTAAAATTGAATAACCTAGTTTGGTGGCAAGATGACAGTAGTGTCAGGTTCTTAGGAATTAATCAGCATCATGTCACCTGACATACCATTACCACTTTCATCTCTGAGGAAGACCAGCACATTTGCTACTGTTCTTTTTTAAATGGTTATGAGCTAAATATGGCAACCCGCTCCAGTGTTCTTGCCTGGAGAATCCCAGGGACGGGGG
>NW_011388856.1:0-613 GCF_000754665.1 Bison bison bison
AAGAACAAAATATTGAAGGATAAAAAATAAAAGGTGGAGACATAAAAAAAGAGCTTCTTGACCTGGTAAAACAATTTTTTATAATAATTCTAAACATTTTATTTCCAGTTCATGTCACATGACAAATTTTATCTATCCTTATTTATGCATTGAGTGTTATTCTTCTTTACCAAAACAAAATCTAGTGAGCTTTTCTTACTAAGATCTGTGAGTGACCCACCATCTACCCTGCTTTTCCTCCTCCATGCTAAAAGCACATCCTCAATGTAAAAAGCCCTAAACCACTTAATATTTGGGCTTTTATACCTGCTCTTCTCTCCTCATGGTGTATCAGTATTACTCACTCTTATATACACACACACACACACACACACACATATATCAGAGAAGGCAATGGCACCCCACTCCAGTACTCTTGGCTGGAAAATCCCATGGACGGAGGAGCCAGGTGGGCTTCAGTCCATGGGATTGCTGAGTCGGACACGACTTAGCGACTTCACTTTTATTCTCACTTTTATGCATTGGAGAAAGAAATGGCAACCCACTCCAGTGTTCTTGCCTGGAGAATCCCAGGGACAAGGGAGCCTGGTGGGCTGCCGTCTATGGGGTCGCA
>NW_011388857.1:0-689 GCF_000754665.1 Bison bison bison
GCCCCAGAAAATGATGGTCAAGGCTACGTGATTTCAATTATTGTCATCTATAATTTAGAATAGTCGTAACCTAATTTGGTAAATACCTTAGACGTAAATAAAACAATAAAACTAGAAATACTGTCAAAACATAAATAGCTATGAGAATTTAAGCTTTAAACACAGTGAATTCTTAAGTTCACCAAGTAACATCAGGGGGGCCACAGTTCTTCTGTGACAGACAAGATTATAGGTAGTAGGGAGCATAAACGACATGTGAATAATATTAACATTATTATTTTACTGCCAACTCAAATTTCTTTTACTACATACTCTAACCTGTTGTTTTTGTTTCCTGGGAGGGCCAGAAGTAATTGTCTTTGAAAAGGGAAGTACCCAGACATTGATTTCAAAATTTTCTTCTTTGCAAAATGCTCAGAAGACTAGAGAGTTAAGACTTTTATTGATTAGGCCATTTGGGTCTGCTCTTTCTGGCTGGGATTTTAGGGTGGATGCTCATAGGATCTTGCAGCAGCCCAAGGATAGACATAGTTTTTTTTCCTGCTGAAACCACCTTATAAAGTGCTGAGGGAATTACCAGTCTATATTAAAATGTAAATTAATTCCACATTCTTTGAGGTTCAAATCAAGTTCAACGAGAATGTCTTCTCCGTACTTGTGATACTGAAATAAGCCCCACTCTGTAAGAT
>NW_011388858.1:0-964 GCF_000754665.1 Bison bison bison
GGGACTGATCATTCACTGACCACGTGGCTATCATTCACTGATCACGTGGCTGATCGAGGACTGATCACCTGACTGATCATGCACAGATACGAAGCTATCTTGCACTGATCACGTGCCTGTACGTGCACTGATCACGTGTATGACCATACACTGATCACCTGACAGATCATGCACTGATCACGTGACTGATCATGCACGGATCAGTTGGCTATCATGCACTTATCACGTGGCTATCATGCACAGATCACGTGTCTGATCATACACTGATCACGTGACTGCACATGCACTGATCACGTGGCTGTTCATACACAGATCACGTTGCCGATCATGCACTAATCACGTTTTTGATCATGAACTTATCACTTGACTGAGCATGCAGTGATCATATGTTTTGAATGGCCCTGATTAAGTCACTGATCATGCACTGATCACGTGGCTATCATGCACTGATCACGTGGATGATCATACACTGATCACGTGACTGATCATCCAGTGATCACGTAGCTATCAAGCACTGATAACGTGACTGTGCATGCACTGACCACGTGAATGACATGCACTGAAATGTGGCTGTTCAGGCACAGTTAACATGGCTGATCATGCACTGATCATGTGGCTGATAATGCACTGATAAAGGGCTGATCATGCACTGATCACGTGACTGATCATGCACTGATAACGTGGCTATCATGCACTGATCACGTAGCTGATCATGCACTAACCACGTGACTGATCATGCTCTGATCGCGTAGCAATCATGCACTAATAGCGTGATTGTCCATGCACTGATCATGTGACTGATCATGCACTGATCACGTGACTATCATACATTGATGATGTGCCTCAGGAGGCAATAATCAAAGAGCTGAGCAGGCATGAATCACGCAATCAGTATGCAATAATCATGGACATCAGCTGTGATGAATCATGCTGCTGAGCTGGCAATAATCAAGCAGCTGAGAAG
>NW_011388859.1:0-565 GCF_000754665.1 Bison bison bison
ACATCAATAGTAGCAGTGTTGCTTTGAATGATTTATTTTACTTTGTGCCTGTGTGATAATTGTAAAAAGCAGAAAATCTAAAAGAATATTCACAAACTGATCATGTGGGAGGGTAAGTAAATTTTTATATGCAGATTTAAGCATTTGGTTTTTTATGGGGCACATGTATTATGTTTTTTAATGAGAGAAAACATAATTTGGAGTTTTAAGTTTAAAACATTCATACACATAAAATTTAAACTTCAGGTTTTCAGAAAATCCCCCATAATGGTACTATGACCTCAAATGACATTTTGAATATTGGATGTGTTATCTTAGCAGGTTGAATGCACTGGGACTGTTTTGTGTGTGCAGGGAATTGATGATCATAGTATAGCTAAGTCGCTTCAGTCGTGTCCGACTCTGTGCGACCCCAGAGACGGCAGCCCACCAGGCTCCCCCGTCCAGGGATTCTCCAGGCAAGAACACTGGAGTGGGTTGCCATTTCCTTCTCCAATGCATGAAAGTGAAAAGTGAAAGTGAGGTCGCTCAGTTGTGTCTGACTCTTAGCGACCCCATGGACTGC
>NW_011388860.1:0-618 GCF_000754665.1 Bison bison bison
GCTTCCATTTAAGAGCTTCCAGAGCCCTCTTGCCCTGGCCTGCTAATCACTGAAGCAAGGTGTTGAGATGTATTCATGAGATGCTATGGAGTGACTCCACAGAGCAAGCCTGACCCAAACTCACCCACTGTTCAACTCAGATCAACACTCACATAGGGTACCATTTATCCTGATTTTACAAATGAACAAACTCAAGTTCTTCCAACTTAAGTGATTTACCTACAGCACATAGTTAGCTCTTGGCAAAGCCAAGATTCTAATCTAGATTTTCGTGGCTCAAAAGGCACACTTTTTTTTTTCTCCATATGGATCTATTAAGTGGTTGCTGGGCCATTTGTACCCTCTCCCACTTGGGTGCCAATAGAGGCAAAAGGGTGAGACATCTGGAACCAATGAAGTTCAGAGATCGCACCAAAGGGAAATACCAAAGCAGTGGCAATAAGCTAAAGAAAAATTCTCTCAGTACTGGAGAGGCCACACAGCTACCACAGTTTGCAATAAGAAGAAACAGCCCAACTACTACTACCACTTAGGGAACCATTTGAGTATTTCTCTGGTAATCCCTTACCCTCACCTGCTTCACTAAACTCCAAAGATGGGAAAAAAACTGTGACCAAG
>NW_011388861.1:0-547 GCF_000754665.1 Bison bison bison
TCTCTCATTTCACACAGGCTTTCACAAATGGAGAAAAATAAGTCTGCACTGAAGCAATTAAAATAATTTTTCTGCAAAGAGACTACATGGCTTTTCTTTGCTTTAAAAGAAAACAAAGGAAATAGGTGAATATTTTGTGAATTACCTCAAGCAAGCAGACATTGACCTTTCTCTGTGCCGGTTTTACCTAAATCTCACTAGTAAAGCACACACACCTGAAAAGAAAGGGGAGAAAAACATTTATACAGACTGAGGGCTTTCCCTGAACCAGATCACTACTCCTTTATCTGTGGTCTAGGGAAGGTCAAACTCTGGGATAATGCCTGATGATCTGAGGTGGAGCTGATGTAACTTCAATAGAAATAAGTGAGTGAGTGAGTGAAAGTTGCTCAGTCGTGTCCAAATCTTTGTGACCCCATGGACTGTAGCCTGCCAGGCTCCTCTGTCCATGGAATTTTCCAGGCAAGAATACTGGGGTGGGTTGCCATTCCCTTCTCCAGGGTATCTTCCCAACCCAGGGATTGAATACAGGTCTCCCTCATTGCAG
>NW_011388862.1:0-520 GCF_000754665.1 Bison bison bison
ATAAATTAGGCTAAGGTTATGCATTACATTGTTTTTTGTGATGTCAAGATGTCATTTTATATTAGTGTTTTTTACAATGTGGACCAGTAAAGCGTATTATAATACATCATCTATTCAGTGGACTGATTTGTGGGAAATAGTGTCCCAAGAGAGGATATTCCCCAAGATATTGTCAGCTGAATATAAGCAAGATACCATAAAACATTGTGCACAGTATGCGACCATGTATGGTTTTAAATGTGGTTGTGCTCAGTCACTCAGTCATGTCCCACACTTTGTGACATTATGGACTGTAGCCCATTGGGATCCTCTGCCCATGGTGATTCTCCAGGCAGGGATACTAGAGTGGGTTGCCATTTCCTGTTCCAGACAATCTTCCAGACCCAGGGATTGAATCTGAGTCCCTTATGTCTCCTGCATAGGGAGGTGGGTTCTTTACCACCAGCACCACATGTGGAGTGAAGAAGAAATAGATATTCATAGTTGCTTGTGTATCCATAAAATGACATTCTGGGCCTTC
>NW_011388863.1:0-629 GCF_000754665.1 Bison bison bison
CATTTTATTTATTTTAAATTGAAATATAGTTGATTTAACATATTCTATTAGCTTCATGTGTACAGCAAAGTGGCTCACTTATATTTTCTCAGATTATATTCCATTATAGGTTATTACAAGATATTGAATATAACTTCCTATGCTATATAAGAAATCCTTGTGGCTTATCTGTTTTGTGTGTAATAGTTTATGCTTGCCAATCCCACACTTGGATGTTGTCCCTCCCCCTTCTCTTCCGTTTGGTAACCATTAGTTTGTCTTCTATATCCGTGAGTCTGTTTCTGCTTTATATTAGATTCATTTGTGTTATTTTTAGATTCCACGTATAAGTGATATCATATAGTGATTTTATCTGACTTACTTTACTTAGTATGATAATTTCTAAGCCCATCCATGTTGCTGCAGATGGCAATATTTCATCCTTCTGTATGGCTGAATAATGTTCCAGTGTATACATTTACTACATCTTCTTGAAACAGTCAGCTGTTGATAGGCTCTGAGGTTGCTGCCACATTTTGACTATGTAAAGAGCGCTGCTATGAACACTGGGGCGCATGTATTTTTTTTTCAAATTAGAGTTTTCATTTTTTTCTGGATATATACCCAAAGGGTGGAAGTGCTGGATCATA
>NW_011388864.1:0-570 GCF_000754665.1 Bison bison bison
CCGAGTGCCCTCAGCTGAGCTACGTTGCAACCTTGCCCCATGTGTTGGTAGCCAGGGAGCAGTTTCTGGAAAAGATGCGTGTTGTTTTGCATGGGAGATGCCTCCACATAGCTGTCAAGGAGTGGGGGTGCTGGCCCTTTACATGTGGTCACGAACCTCTCTGCAGGCTCACAGAGTTTGGGGAAATCTTGGGATTTAAGATTTGGGGAACATCAACCCATTTGTTCTTATCCCATGTATCAGGTTCCTATTCATTCCAACCAGGGCTCTGACCTTGGCAATGGCAGATCTTTCTGGATTAGGAGTTTAGCCTTCTACAGAGTTCTGCTATTTTTTAGGGCCACGTCTTGGGACAAAACTGAGGTCTCATCCCAAGAGATCAGAGTCTCTTCTGTTTTTCCAAGAGGGTCCTCCATCTTTCACACTTAGCTTTTGAAAAAAAATCATTTATTTGGCTGTACCAGGTCTGTCTTCATTGTGGCATGTGGGATCTTGTTCCCCAACCAGAGATCAAACCTGGACCTCCTGTATTGGAAGCACGGAGCCTTAGTCATTGGACTACCAGGGAAG
>NW_011388865.1:0-468 GCF_000754665.1 Bison bison bison
CTATTACTGTGTTACTGTCAATTTCTCCTTTTATGTCTGTGTTTGTCTTATGTATTGAGGTGCTCCTATATTGGCTGCATAGATATTTACAATTGCTATGTCTTCTTCTTGAACTGACCCTTTAATCATTATGTAATGTCCTTCTTTATCTCTTGTAATCTTCTTTATTTTAAGGTCTATTTTGTCTGATATGAGGATTACTACTCCAGCTTTCTTTTGCTTCCAATTTGCATGCAATATATTTTCCATCCTCTCACTTTAAGTGTATATGTGTCTTGAGGTCTGAAGTGGGTTTCATGTAGACAACATATATGTGGGTCTTGTTTTTGTATCCATTCAGCCAGTCCATGTCTTTTGGTTGAAGCATTTAATCCATTTAGATTTAAATTAATTATTGATATATAAGTTTCTATTGCCATTTTCTAATTGTTTGGTGTTGATTTTGTAGATCTGTTTTCTTCTCTTGTA
>NW_011388865.1:4548-5013 GCF_000754665.1 Bison bison bison
TCTTGATAATCTCTACTAATTTTCCTGTGGCATAATTAGGGTTTTCTATGTAAAGAATCATGTCATCTGCAAACAGGGTGAGTTTTACTTCTTCTTTTCCAATCTGGATTCCTTTCATTTCTTTTTCTTCTTTGGTTGCTGTGGCAAGGACATCCAAAACTATGCTTAATAGTAGTGGTGAGATTGATGAGTAGTGGGTACCTTTGTCTTGTTCCTGATTTTACAGGACATGCTTTCAATATTTTGCCATTTAGGATAATGTTTGCTTTGGGTTTGTTGTCTGTGGCTTTTATCATGTTGACATATGTTCCTTCTATGCCTACTTTCTGGAGAATCATAAATGGGTGTTGTGTTTTGTCAAAGGCTTTCTCTGCATCTATTGAAATAATCATATGGTTTTTATCTTTCAGTTTGTTAATATGGTGTATCACATCGATTGATTTGTGAATATTGAAGAATCCTTGC
>NW_011388866.1:0-624 GCF_000754665.1 Bison bison bison
GACTGTAGCCCGCTGGGCTCCTCTGTCCGTGGGATTCCCTAGGCGAGAATACTGGAGTGGGTTTCCATTTCCTTCTCCAGCGGATCTTCCTGACCCAGGGATTGAACCCATTTCTCTTGCATTAGCAGATGGATTCTTTACCACTGAGCCACCAGGGAAGCATCAGCTACTTAGACAACACTTATTACCTCCCAGGTCATCTTCTCGGCACCTGTTTTTAAAAATCGGAGTAGAGTTGATTTACACCGTCGTGTTAGTTTCAGATGTACAGCAAAGTGAGTGAGTTATACACACGCGTATGCGCTTTTTCAGATTCTCTTCCTGTATTGGGTATTGCAAGATATTGAGTATAATCCCTGTGTTATACAGGAGGTCTTTGTTGTTTATCTATTTCATATATAGTAGTGCGTATCAAGTAACCCCAGACTCCTATATATCCTTCCCTCCTCACCCTTTCCCCTTTGGTAACCATAGTTTGTTTTCTGTCTGTGGGTCTGTTTCTGTTTTGTAAATAAGTTGAATTTGTATCTTTTGGGGTTTTTTTTAGGTCCCACATTTAAGTGATATGATATTTATCTTTCTGTGTCTGACTTACTTCACTTAGTATGATCGTCTCTAGGTTCA
>NW_011388866.1:4637-5188 GCF_000754665.1 Bison bison bison
TTGGCAATTTGATCTCTGGTTCCTCTGCCTTTTCTAAAACCAGCTTGAATAACTGGAAGTTCATGGTTCACGTGTTGCTGAAGCCTGGCTTGGAGAATTTTGAGCATTACTTTACTAGCGTGTGAGATGAGTGCATTATGCGGTAGTTTGAGCATTCTTTGGCATTGCCTTTCTTTGGGATTGGAATGAAAATGGACCTTTTGCAGTCCTGTGGCCACTGCTGAGTTTTCTAAATTTGCTGGCATATTGAATGCAGCACTTTCACAGCATCATCTTTCAGGATTTGAAGTAGCTCCACTGGAATTCCATCACCTCCACTAGCTTTGTTCGTAGTGATGCTTTATAAGGCCCACTTGACTTCCCACTCCAGGATGTCAGTGATCACATCATCGTGATTATCTTGGTTGTGACGATCTTGTTTGTACAGTTCTTCTGTGTATTCTTGTCACCTCTTCTTAATATCTTCTACTTCTGTTAGGTCCATACCATTTCTGTCCTTTATCGAGCCCATCTTTGCATGAAATGTTCCCTTGGTATCTCTAATTTTCTTG
>NW_011388867.1:0-523 GCF_000754665.1 Bison bison bison
CCCTGACACGTGGCACTGTAGCAAGCTCGTATTCTGGGAAGTCGAGGGTTGGGAGGAGAGCATAGCCCCGAGAGATGTGAACTCAACAAAACTGGCTAAGCGAGGCAGGGCTGAAGACGGAAGTTCAAGCAGACAGGGGGTGGACCCTGGACCCATGTGGACAGTCTCAGCTCCTCTGTGAGCCCACTGGGGACAGCGGGACCCACCCCTTTAGGTTGGGTAAGCTCTAAACAAGCTCCTGTTTAGTAACAGGAACTCAGAAGCAGGAAACAGTGGCTGTTTTCTCTTCATTGATTTGGAGAGAATGGCTCAATGGACTGGACCCTGGGAGAAGCACCTTTAGGGAGGTTCCCCCGCTGCCTTCGCCCTGCTCGCCCTGCTCGCCCTGCTCACCCTGTTTTCCATTTGGCATCTTCCTCCTGGGCTGTGGAGCCATGCTCTGCTGGGTCCCTGGGCAGACAATGGAGTTTGCCCACAGCCACTGCTCAGTGGTGGCTTGTCTACCAGCTGCATGAGCGAATGG
>NW_011388868.1:0-563 GCF_000754665.1 Bison bison bison
CAGGTTATTTAGGATTTTCTTGCTCTGTTCTTGCAATTTTTCCATAAGTTTGAAATTACTTAAAAAGGTAAAACAACTAAAAGCAAAAAAAAAAAAAAAAGCTACTTTATTTTCTTCTTTTAAATTAAATCACAGTTTAAAAGCTTATTCACCTCTATAATAAGTCAACATTGTTAAATAAGACACTTTAGAACAAATTAAATTAGAGTACTTACAGTAATGGTTAAAAATTCAATTAAGGAAAAAATCTAACATATATATAATGCATGATGGCAGAGCTAATGATTTGCATTCATAACAATAATCATGCTGCTGCTGCTGCTAAGTCGCTTCAGTCGTGTCCGACTCTGTAGACGGCAGCCCACCAGGCTCCCCGTCCCTGGGATCCTCCAGGCAAGAACACTGGAGTGCGTTGCCATTTCCTTCTCCAATGCATGAAAGTGAAAAGTGAAATTGAAGTCGCTCAGTCGTGTCCGACCCTTAGCAACCTGATGGACAGCAGCCTACCAAGCTCCTCCGTCCATGGGATTTTCCAGGCAAGAGTACTGGAGTGGGTTGCCATT
>NW_011388869.1:0-776 GCF_000754665.1 Bison bison bison
CTGTTCTTTAACTCACTTTTAAACTTACTTAAAAAGGAAAATTTACCCCAGGTGAGTGATTCTAATTTTAAAAAGACTGTGGGGTTCAAGTCCAAGTGGGGTTAAAGTTTGACCTCTTACCTTCTGAGATGGCCTGTACTCTGTGTGGGAAGTGTGTTTCTCTCTAAATAAATCCACTTCTTACCTCACAAAAAAGAAAAGAAAACTTAGTCATATTAGCTAATACCTATATAATGATGATTAAGTGCCAGGTTCTATCCTGAACACTTTACATGCGGTAATTCATTGAATCCTCATGACAAAACCACAAGGTAGATTCTGCTATATTTTCTTAATAATAATAAATAAATAAAATAATAATAATAATAATAAATCTTCTTTATTTTTCTTAGCCACACCTTACGGCTTATGGGATCTTAGCAATGAAAGGGTGGAGTCCTAACCAGTGGACCGCCAGGGAATTCCTAGTAGGTTCTGTTATTGTCCCAAGTTACAGATGAGAAAAGAGAAACACAGAGTGATTATGCAACTTGCCCAAGATCACACAGCTAGACATGGCCAGATCTAGATTCAGACCCAGGTACTCTGGCGTTAAGGCTATATTGGTTCTCATTATAAAGTATGAAAAGCAAGAGTCACTTGTTATAAGTTTGCAGGGAATTCCTTGGAGGTCCGGTGGTTAGGTCTGCCTGCCAATGCAGAAGAAGCAGGTTCAATCCCTGGGTTGGGAAGATCCCCTAGAGAAGGGAATGGCAACCCACTCCAGTATTCTTGCC
>NW_011388870.1:0-522 GCF_000754665.1 Bison bison bison
AGAAACATCTTTTAAAATGCCATTCATTTGGTAATTATCAATAAACATATTAATACATAATATATATATCTCCATGGAATTTTCAGGCAACACTACTAGAGCTGATTGCCATTATTCTCCAGGGTATCTTCCTGACCCAGAATCATACCGCAGCCTCTTGTGTCTCCTGCATTGGCTGGAAAGTTCATCAGTTGAGCGATCAGGAAAGCTCATACAATATATAATCTTTGTCTTAAAATATAATATTAGGATATATTTGGAAGTAAATGATAATGAACATACTAATCAGCAAAAATCGTGGGAAACAGTTACATTTGTACAGGGAAATGATGGAAACAGTGACAGACTTTAGTTGCGTGGGGTCCAAAATTATTGTGGATGGTGACTGAAGCCTTGAAATTAAAAGGTATTTGCCCCTATGAAGAAAAGCTATAACAAACCTAGACACAATAATAAAAACATACACATTACTTTTCTGACAAAGTCCATCTACTCAAAGCTATGGTTTTTCGAAAGTCATGT
>NW_011388871.1:0-801 GCF_000754665.1 Bison bison bison
AATGAGTCAACTCTTCACATGAGGTGGCCAAAGTATTGGAGTTTCAGCTTTAGCATCATCCTTCCAATGAACACCCAGGACTGATCTCCTTTAGAATGGACTGGCTGGATCTCCTTGCAGTCCAAGGGACTCTCAAGAGTCTTCTCCAACACCACAGTTCAAAAGCATCAATTCTTCGGCGCTCAGCTTTCTTCACAGTCCAACTCTCATATCCATACATTGAACAGTTGGGGGAGGGGGGGAAAGCCTGAAAAGTGAGTCTGGTGCCATGTTTTAAAGATCTGTGAACTTCTGGCTCAACAATCCTTATAAGCTCTATTCTGTAAAGAATGAAAATCTATTGAGAAACTTTATACCAAAAAAGAGATCTAAGCCAAGTATTGTAATTATGTGTGTGTTTAGTAAAGCTTTATCCCAGTAGACAATAATCTTCATCAGATGAGGGGCCATATGTGCTTTGTTCTGCTGTGCCCAGTACCTAGTGCAGAGCCAGGCATATATTATATGCTTAATTAAAAGCTGATGGATGGATGGGTGAATGAATGATTGAATCAGTTCAGTCCAGTCGCTCAGTCGTGTCCGACTCCTTGCGACCCCCATGAATCACAGCACACCAGGCGTCCCTGTCCATCACCAACTTCCGGAGTTCACTCAAACTCACGTCCATCGAGTTGGTGATGCCATCCAGCCATCTCGTCCTCTGTCGTCCCCTTTTCCTCCTGCCCCCAAGCCCTCCCATCATCAGAGTCTTCTCCAATGAGTCAACTCTTCGCATGCGGTGGCCAAAGTACTGGAGTTTCA
>NW_011388872.1:0-560 GCF_000754665.1 Bison bison bison
AAAGAGTGAGTGAGTGAGGAAATGATTAACTGAAATGAATAAGGGGTTCATTTTAGAATTGTTTAGACCTGGCTTTAAACTTGGGCAAATTAGTCAATGTCTCACAGCTTCAGTTTTCACATCTATAAAATGAAAATTATAAATGTTCCTATCTTGTAGGCTTGTTGTAAGGAATAAATGAGATGATTATAAAATACTTACCAGAGTCAGGCATATATCACACAATAAATGTTTACTATTTAGCAGCAGCAGTAGTAGTATAATTGGGTTCCTGAAAAGAGGCAAGGCAGGATGATGTGATGACGGGTCCATGAATAGCGTATCCTTACATTCTCAAATAGACTAGGGAAGGGACCAACTGCTAAAGACTAATGCTGCAATGATTATGTTAGATCAAGAGTTCTTAAACCTTTAGGTTTCAAAAAAAAAAAAACCTTTAGGTTTCAGGACTGCCTAATATACTTAAATATTAGTTAGGACTCAGAATTAGGGTTCTCCAGAAAAAGAGAAACTTATGTCTTTTCTAATAGATAAATAGTTATATATGCACTCATCTCACA
>NW_011388873.1:0-623 GCF_000754665.1 Bison bison bison
ACTCCAAGTCATAATGACACTTTCTCCTTTTCAGTACTTTGACAATTTTATTAAATTTTAACTTTTTATGCTTTATAAACCCTTCTTGGTGTTCTAATTGCATTTCATACAGTCAGGCCCATTCAGGCAATTGCATATTTGGCCTTCTTTACCAGAAGTTTCACAAGACCCACAGGGCTCTGACTCTCGTGCCCTGCAGTCTGGGTAGTTGTTTTAGTAGGGTCTGTGTGGAAGAGGGTGGCAAGAATGCATGTGGGTCCCAACTTTCCTGAATTTTCCTTTTGCTGCCCAGATATGTCCATCCTTTTTGTTGGTATTAAATCCTTGGATTTGTTTTTAAACATACCCTAACTTCTAGGTTTGTCCATTCAACACTTCAGATTGTTTCAAAGAAGGATACCAATAATTGTATACTGATCTGTTACTAATAAAAAGAAGTTTGTTCAGATACTTCATGGTATGGCAGTTGGGGGTTTTGTTTGACAGCTAAAGGTTGCTTCTTACTGTCTTTGCCCTTTATAATCATAGCTTGGGGGTAGCATGGGGAGACATTTGTGCTAAATTCCCAATTCTTAACTGCCAGCATTGATTCTACATTTGCAAGGAAATTTCCAGTCTCTTCA
>NW_011388874.1:0-1003 GCF_000754665.1 Bison bison bison
ATTCTTTACTGTCTGAGATGCCAGGGAAACCCCTCACTTCTGGGCATATACCCAAAAGATTTGAAATCAGAATCCTATCCATTCATTTCTGAAACTTAAACTAGTAAGAACTTGACCATAGTTAACCTGACCATAGTACCCCTATCATAAGACCATAGGAGTATTATGATGATCATATCACAATATATATAAATCAAACCATTACGCTGTACACATTAAACTTATACAGTGATATATGTCAATTATTTCTCAATGAAACTGGAAAGAAAGAATAATTCTTATATCAAACTGTTGTAAAATTTTTAAAAATATTATGTGTTTAATATGCAAAAATACTTAATTCAGTATTTTTGGTTAAGCTCAGTCAAAAACAGTAAATTCTATGTATATGCAGTAGGTCAGACAAGATCCTACACAACCATCATTCCAACTTTGTTTTGATATACCTTGATCTAATAAAGGGACATTAGCATGTTTTTGGGTGCATTAAAAGTTTCAATATCTTATTTTAAAATGTGCATCTTAGAGTGTCTTTGAATTTTCATGCCCCAGACCACTGCCGATACCTTTCATTAATTAAGGGCATGAGATGCCTTACAAATGGAGGATCTGCCCCACATATTAATAGAATGGGAAGAATAAATTTTAGAACAATGCTTTGTATTAAAAATTGACAAGTTTTATTTCAAGTATGAGAAACCAGCAGTAAAATAAAGTGATTTTCCTCTATAGAAAACAAATATAAACCACAAAAGTTGGTATAAATTGTATCCCTTATAGTTTTTCCCAGAGAGTAGTTTATCTGTGTCATTTTTTTACACTGAATAATGCAATTGTTTTGACCCATTTTAATATTGAGCCACCTATTCAACTGTCAGCACCTTAAATCAATCAGAAATTTCTTCTTCTCTACAACAGGAAATGAAAGTCCCAGTAGAAAGAGAAACAAGAACTTTAAAAAAAAATACATAACCCTCTGGTGATGAGACATCCTATTCTAAAT
>NW_011388875.1:0-743 GCF_000754665.1 Bison bison bison
ACTCAGGTGGTTCACTTAATCTCTCTGAGCCTCATTCTCTTCAACTGTCAAACATGGCTGATAATTCCCCCTTTTGTAGGACTATGTATATCATTGTAAAAAGCACAGTGGTACTCAGTACATTTCCACTGTTTTAAAATTATGCTGGCTTCGACTCATCTTCAAAGAGGCCTCTGGCAAGAGTTACAAAGGAAGTCAGAGAGCCAACCCTTGGCTTAATTTGGGACACAGGGCAGATCATCTGCAGTTATGGAAACCCTGAACCTGGGATGAAGTGTTTTATTTGAAACGCACCAAGTTGGGAAGAAGAAATTAGGTTAGAAATTATAAATCTGCTGAGAGGATGAATAAAATTTTGTTTTATCCCAACTAATGTCAAATGTGTTTTTTAATCACCTCATAATGAGAAAAATCAGAGAATACTGAAAAAAAAAAAAAAAACCCTAGATCTTTCTCACTAAACCCCCCCTCCAACAAAAGTCAGATAGAGTTACGTGGCTTTTGACCACCCACAGAAGTTTGGGGTCTAGAGAAGTGTTTTAACATTGTATTCATTCAACACTTTGTATTGAGTTCTGGGGAGATAATAATGAATAAAAAAAATGACCTTTGCTTTTAAATGAGAGACTTGTCCATACATAGTCACATTTTTTTAAAATATGGTAATGACTCCAGGGAAAAATGTGATATCTTAAAGGGTATGCAGATTTAGATTGAGAAGTCCCTCCTTTAGCACAGGCTTT
>NW_011388876.1:0-509 GCF_000754665.1 Bison bison bison
CTCATAGGACTGTACATCCCCTAAAAAGTCAATGTTACCATAAGATCATTTAAACATATGAATAAATGACCACATAAAAATTTAAAAATAATAATTTTGCAAAGAAAAAAAATCACAATAAACAAAGTCAAATGACAAACTAGGAGAAAACGTCTGCCATTTACATCACAGATTAAGGCTAGAAAGCCATTTTTTTTCCTTTTGCTATAAAGGACATTATCAGGACAACTGGAAGTCAAATAAAGTCTATAGATTAGATAACAGTGTAACAGTGTTGATTTCCTGAATTTGATCACTATCCTGAAGTTAAATGTCCCGGTATTTTGGGAAATACACACCGAAGAATTTAGGGGTAAATGTGCATCATGTCTGCAATTGACCCCCAAATGGTTCAGAAAAAAAAAATAATATGCATATAGGTGGAGAGAAATAATAAAGCAAATGTGATAAAATGCTAACATCTGGGGACTCTTGAGTAAAGGGGATATAGGTATTCTTCATTCTATTTC
>NW_011388877.1:0-636 GCF_000754665.1 Bison bison bison
ACACATGAGTTATCTAAGCAGAGCAACGTAGGAGTCTTGCAAGTATTGTAGGTTCTATGTCAGATAAGGAAACCAAAGAGGCAAAGAGGCCAAGATCAACATCATCTGAATGAAACCAAGACCTGTCTGGGGCCCTGGTCTGTGCCCACAGGCAGTACTCTTGAAGCCTGTTGAGTAAACTCCAAGATTCTCAACCTGAGTATATGGGAAAGCACATCTTACTTAGAGACAGGCAAGCCCCTAATACCAGGAATCCACAGTTCCTGTTTCCCGCCAGAGAAATGTCTTCCTATTCGGAAGTGCCTCAGAGACAATACTGGCTTCCCAGGTGGCACTAGTGGTAAAGAACCTGCCTGCCAATGCAGGAGACATAAAGTGAGGCAGGTTTGATCCCTGGGTTGGGACGATCCCCTGGAGGAGGTCTTGGCAACTCACTCCAGTATCTTTGCCTGGAGAATCCCATGGACAGAGGACCTGGAAGGCTACAGTCCATGGGGTCACAAAGAGTCAGACACGACTGAAACAACCCACACACACGCAGAGACAACACTCACCATCATTACAAGCGGGACTGGACATTTGCCGCTTTGGCCACACAGCATCTACTCTTCCTTCCTAATAGTCACTCTAATTTCC
>NW_011388878.1:0-672 GCF_000754665.1 Bison bison bison
AGATGTTCAAGCTGGATTTATAAAAGGCAGAGGAACCAGAGATCAAATTGCCAACATTCATTGGATCATACAGAAAGCAAGAGAATTCCAAGAAAACATCTGCTTCATTGTCTACACTGAAGCCTTTGACTGTGTGTATTGCAACAAACCGGAAAATTCTTAAAGAGATGGGAATACCAGATCACCTTACCTGTCTTCTGAGAAACCTGTATGCAAGTCAAGCAGTAACAATTAGAACCAGACCTGGAACAACAGACTGGTTCAAAATTAGGAAAAGAGTACAACAAGGCTATGTATTGTCACTCTGCTTATTTAACATATGTAGAGTACACCATGCAAAATGCCAGGCTGGATGACTCACAAGCTGGAATCAAGATTGCCAGGAGAAATATCAATACCCTGCAATACACACAGGAGAAATATCAATACCCTGCAACACACATAATGACTGCACTATAATGGCAGAAAGCAAAGAGGAACTAAGGAGCCTCCCGGTGAGGGTGAAAGAGGAGAGTGAAAAAGCTGGCTTAAAACTCAATGTTCAAAAACTAAGATCATGGCATCCAGCCCCGTCACTTCATGACAAATAGATGGAGAAACAATGGAAACAGTGACAGATTTTATTTTCTTAGGCTTCAAAATCACTGTGGTTGGTGACTGCAGCCGTGAAAT
>NW_011388879.1:0-582 GCF_000754665.1 Bison bison bison
AATCCGTTTATGAAAACACATCATTCTAGACAGTGTGCTGATTTCACCAACAAAATTCCATTTCTGGCATTTAATATGTTACTTTGCAAAGTCTAGTTTGTTGAGTGAAAAACAGGGAACAAAGGCACTTTTAGTAGCTGCCTCTTGTGTCTGAATTTCCTCCTTGAGGAAACTGTGCGTTGATATCTGAACCGGAGTTAGTGTTGGAACTAGCATTTTAGATAATACATGTAAAACATGTGTGTGTGTTCATCTGTATATGTATATAGAATTCTTTTAAGTAAAATGAGTATATTAAATTATGTAATTTTCAGGTATACATTGTAATTAGACATCTGTATACTCTATTAAGATGATGAACACCAAAGGTCTAATTCCCATCCATCACCATACATTTGACGCCCTTTATCCATTTTGCCACTTCTCAGCTCCCTCCCCTACTAGTAACTACTCTGTTCCCTGTATCTATGAGTTTGTTCTCTGGATCTATGAGTGAGTTATATCACTTAACACACAAAAAAAACAATTCATTTATCTTGTCTTTTTTTTTACATTCCACATATAAATGAAATCATATGGTAT
>NW_011388880.1:0-606 GCF_000754665.1 Bison bison bison
GGATGGAACCTGTGTCTCCAGCATCTCCTTCATTGGAAGGTGGATTCTTTACCAATGAGCCACCTGAGAAGCCTGGCTGTTCAGTGGTGGTTTCTTTATTATTCTTTTGTTAACAGAGGAATCCAGAATTATTGTGGGCAGCGGGTAGTTATGTGCTCAGGCACAGAGGGCTCAGTCTCAGGATATGAACTATGTTTGAGCTTAAGTCAAACATTATTCTCTTCCCCAGTGATGCACTTGAAGGTAGCTATGTGACCTGGTTCTGGCCAATTAAATGTAAGGGGAAAATGTGGGAACTGCTGTGAAAACCTATCCTCCCTAATAAGGTAGAGACCTGCATATATAAAAGACCTCGTTCCTTCTTACTTGGACTGCTGTCTTATAAGGATGTGGTGTTTTGTTGGAGCTGCAGCAGCCATATTGCAACTATGAGGTAAAAGCCAGGGGAGAACTGTTAAAGTTTTCTTCCTTGGCAGTGTTCTGTTTCTGGGTTTCTGGTTGTGAGTGAACAAACCCTTGTTGTTTAAGTCACTTTTTGTTAGGCATCATGTTGCTGGCTACTTAAAGTATACATTCTAAGAACATATGTGTTTATCAGGTACCAAA
>NW_011388881.1:0-550 GCF_000754665.1 Bison bison bison
ATCCTTGTTGGCAAGGCTAGAATGTGCCCTGGGCTAAGCAGTGAACATCGAAAGATGGATTTTAAGGGCGACTCCCCCTTCGAGTTGTGCATAGTCCACCAGGAAGACAGCAGGGTAGTGATGTTGCTACTGTCTCCTTCTTAACCAATTAAATTTTTTACTGAAGTTTAGTTGATTTACAATGTTATTAGTTTCTGATATACAGCAACACAATTCAGTTTTGCATATATATATATATATGTTCTTTTTCATATTTTTCCCATTATGGCTTTAGTATATTTTATTTTTGGCTGCACTGGGTCTTCGTTGCTGCATGCAGACTTTCTCTAGTTGCAGCGAGGGGGGCTCCTCTCTGCTTGTGGAGCTCGGGCTTCTCACCGCAGAGGCTTCTCTTGCTGTGGGGCACGGGCTCTAGGTCCACAGGCTTTGGGAGTTGCTGCACGTGGGCTCAGTAGCTGCAGTTCCCTGGCTCCAGAGCACAGGCTCAGGAGTTGTGGCACACCAGGCCCTAGCTGCCTTGGAGCACATGGAATCTTCCCGGACCTGGGAT
>NW_011388882.1:0-620 GCF_000754665.1 Bison bison bison
TTTCTGCCAAACCTCAACATGAATGAGCCATAGGTACACATATATCGCCCCTTTTGAACCTCCTTCTCATCTCCCTCCCCATCCCACCCCTCTAGGTTGATACAGAACCCCAGTTTCTCATATTCAATCATTATTTCTCAGGTTTCCACTCAGTACTAGACACTGGAGTTTGAAGAAAAATGTAGAAAAAGGTGTCAGGGATGGCTTTTCTAGAGATAATGCCTGAGTGCAGACTTACACAGTTCAAGGGAACAGAGGGCACGAGAGGGAGAGCATTTCAGGCTGTAGCAAGATGGGGAGAGAAGCACACACACCACAGGGTAGATATCTGTCCAAAGTGAAGGGATGGGACTGACGAAGGTCATGGCATCCGGTTCCATCACTTCGTGGCAAAGAGATAGGAAACAATGAGAACAGAAACAGACTTTATTCTCTTGGGTCCAAAAGAAATGCAGATGGTGACTGCAGTCGTGAAATTAAAGGACACCTGCTCATTGGAAGAAAAGGTATGACAAACTTAGCGTATCAAAAAGCAGAGACGTTACTTTGCAGACAAAGGTCCGTCTAGTCAAAGCAAAGGCTTTTACAGTAGTCATGTATGGATGTGAGAGTTGGACCAA
>NW_011388883.1:0-771 GCF_000754665.1 Bison bison bison
GTTGGGGCAGAGGCTGGGAGTGGTAGTTGGCTATGAAGGAATAAATAAGGGTGGGAACATGCACTCAAGGCTGCCTCTGAGTAGAGTCATGGGAACCTGCACAGGCAATGCATTGGACCTTCCTCGGGCAGAGGCCCTGCTTGCTTGAGCACTAACTTCCCTTGGGACAGGGGTTCCAGTGCAGGAAGAGGGAAAAGTAAATACACACTTAAAGGGAACAGAGTCAACTTGGCACTGTTCCCAACGAAATTCCCACCAAAAAAAGTGTTACAACTAATAAATGAATTCAGGAAAGTTGCAGAATACAACTATGCTCCAATAAAAAAAAAATAATAATAGAGTCAATCGATGACCAATGTTTTATTCTTTCAAAAAAAAGTGCTACATTTATTTAGATTGGCCAAGGGAAAAACCGAGGAGATTTTATTTTAAAATATCAGGAATGAAAGAGGTGACATAACAATTGTTAAAAACAAGACAATAGATCCAAAATGAAGTCATTTACGCTAAGCTTCTGGTCATCAAACAGAGACTTAACTTCATTACAGTTTCAACTCTCCCAAAAGTGTAATCTTAAACAAGTCAGTCAGAAATCAACTAATCAGCACTAGTGAAACAATCTTCATAGACCTAGGCCATCCTCTATAGGAAAGTGACCTTGCCACAACCTTTCTGCTTTTTGCTAGCATAACCTCTTAATTCTTGTTCCCTTTTGCCTATAAAAGTCTTTCACTTTGTAAAGCTCCTTGGAACTCCTTTCTGTCTACTAGA
>NW_011388884.1:0-758 GCF_000754665.1 Bison bison bison
AAGAGGAGCTATCAAATATGTGGAAAGCTGTGTACCATGTATCCTTTACAACCACAAAGGAAACAGGTAGTGAATTCAGTATGGCTAGGTTCTTCAAAGAAATACGAGCAGGGGCTTAGTACACCCTCTATGTCAGGTATGCATTCCACTATAAAGTGATCTGTTCAGTCACTGAGAAGTTTTAGAGTCTTCAGTGTGGTTTTTATGGCTATTTCCTTACTCAGCACAAATCCTGTTGGCATGAATTTTGGATATTGTGCCTCCAACAGTGATCTAAAATATGGAAGGTATTATTAGGATACCTTCTAAGGTATTCTTAGGATATACTTCTAACATTCTCTTTCCTAAGGAAGATGAGGATGATGGGATGAAAAGGCTGATTGAAAGGTCGGAGTATTCTTTCTTCTGTCTTGCTGCCTTTATTGGTGACACCCTGATCACTCAGACCTAACTAAAAAAGTCTACAACCCTTATTTGTACACTGTTAACCAAGTCATTAATGCATAATAAGTTTTCTGTGAAATGAGTCTTTGATCTTTCATAGAGAGAATTC
The DNA here is from genome assembly GCF_000754665.1 of Bison bison bison. Taxonomy (NCBI): domain Eukaryota; kingdom Metazoa; phylum Chordata; class Mammalia; order Artiodactyla; family Bovidae; genus Bison; species Bison bison. The sequence goes on from NW_011388884.1 coordinate 554, forward strand.
TTTTTTCATTTAAAACAAATTCACATTTTTTGTAAAAGTCACTGTTTTGAGCACATTTCTTTGAAAAATGTTGATGGTTTTGTAATTATTTATTTTCTTAGATTTCTTTTGCACTGCAATTTTTAGGATCCTTTTGGAAATAGTATGACTACTGCATTTTGCAGCATGATGGTAGTAAATGGTCTTAAGTTCTTAAGAACAAATG
>NW_011388885.1:0-711 GCF_000754665.1 Bison bison bison
ATGCTAAGAAAGTAATGTCTTTGAGCCACTTAAAGTTTAGCAATCACTTTGCTACTCTCAGTTACATACCTAGCAGATCAGTTGTTTTAAGGGTCCCATTCTATAGATTAGAAGCTGAAAAGAAAAGTAAACCAGTCTTTATTAGTTAGAATTCCAACCTGAAAAACCAAAGGCTCAACAGTAACAACGGTGAATCACAATATAAGCTTCAGAAAGGTAATGGGGATAATATTTTGAATGCCTCCTGGTGCATTTTTGCCTTCTTGATTTGATAGTTTCTACTACACTCTGCCATTACTGGCTCAAGAAAAAGGAAAGCACTTAACACAGAATTGAGAAGAAGCAGCATGTGATGTAAGGGAAATAATGTTCATCAAACCATTGCACTTTCCTCCTCCAAAACTATCACTCCCTGCACCCACATACTTGCATCGAAGTCTTTCTTACTTCTCTTTCACCTTTCAAGTTCTCATTTCATACTACAGGATTAATGAAAGACAGCACTGACTCCCTTCAAGGGAACTCCTTCCCAATCATGGTAAAACATACATTAAGGTTTTGGTTTTGTCTTCAGTCTTGTTCAGTCTTGATTTTTGCGTTCTAATCCCTATCAAGACATCACAGCACTGTAGTCCAACATCACGGTATTTCTTGAAGCCAGCGTTAACTCGTCTTAAGTAACAAGCCAAAATCCAGAACAAGGCTAGCTTT
>NW_011388886.1:0-633 GCF_000754665.1 Bison bison bison
CCTGCAGCCCAAACGCATAGGCAGACTTGCCCTCCCTGTATGGTGGTACCCAGTTGTTTTGACAGAAAAACAATGGGAGCAAAGGAAGGGCCCTTCATCTGTCCTAATACTCCCAGGGCAAATGTTATGTCTTTCAGTACTCTAGACTATAAAAGGGCAAGAGAGATCAGGCATTGTTAAAGCTGGGGCTGAGAGAATACCTTGTTTTAGAGCATGAAGGCTGAACTTAGGCTCAAGAGGCTCTGAAAGATCCCCCCACATAGCTTGGTATGGGGGTTGTGCTAGGAGGGGAAAATTGGGAATCTAGAGGTATAGATACCCAGCCAAGCCCCAAAAGGATATGATTTCCATTTTTTTATGTAGGGAGTGGCAGGGCAGATATATGGGGCTTTCTATCAGTAGTTATATATCTCTTTGTTGGTGTCAAGAACTTCAAGATAGGTGACCTCAGAAAGAGAAAGTTGAGCCTTAATAGGAGGTACTCAATAGCCCCAATCAGCTAGGAAGTTGAATTGTATCTCACTGAGAGTGTATGAGTGAGGGGCTACAAAGGAGAAGATCATCTCTGTATTGAAGAATAGAGCTTGGGGCAAGATTGAAGGATATTCAGTCTGAGGCCAGGGCATGGCCAAA
>NW_011388887.1:0-602 GCF_000754665.1 Bison bison bison
TTTTTCTGGGTCTGGCAACCTCAAGGCAGGTGCCTGAGTTAAGGCCTGTTTTAGTGTAGCCTCTGCCTTCTTTTGAGGAGTTCCCCACACCAGTGGGATTGAATCATCTCGTCCCTTTAAGCTTTCATATAAGGGCTGGGCAATTAAACCATAGTTGGGTGTCCAGATTCTACAGTATCCAGTTAGCCCCAGGAAAGCTCACAATTGTTTTCGAGTCATGGGGGAGGGCAACTTCAGGATTCCTTGTACCCAATCAGCGGACAGCCTCCTGGACCCATATGTAATCTGAACTCCCAGGCAAGTGACTTTTGTCTTGACCATCTGTGCCTTAGCACGAGAGACTTTATATCCCCTTTCTGCCAAGAAGTTTAGAGCCTGAATTGAATGGTGTTGGGTACTCTTCTCATCTGGAGAGCAGATTAGTAGGTCATCTACGTATTGTAATATTTTCCCATTAGGTCCCAGGTCCAGATCTAGGAAATCCCGACTAAGGGCCTGTCCAAACAGGTGGGGGCTATCTCTGAACCCTGGAAGTAATACTGTCCAAGTCATGTTGGTGTTTTTCTCCTGGGGCCTCCCGCTCAAAGGCAAAAATATATTGG
>NW_011388888.1:0-692 GCF_000754665.1 Bison bison bison
CACAAGTAGATGAAGAAGTATACCATGTTCTTGTATTAGAAGAATCAATATAGTGACCATCAGTATACAACTCAATGCAATCTATTGGTACATTCATTCACCATTGATATTTTTGGATTCAACTATGGAATCCCTATAAAAACACCAATGGTGTTTTTCACTGAATTAGAACAAATAATTTCACAATTTGTGTGGAAACACAAAATACCTCCAATGAGTTAATAACTCTTGAGAAACAATGGAAACGGAGGAATCAGACTTCCTGACTTCAGACTATACTACAAATCTACAGTCATCAAAATAGTAAGATACTGGGCCAAAGACAGAAATACAGATCAACAGAACAAAATAGGAAGTCCAGAGATGAAGCTACACACCCACGGCCACCTTGTCTTTGACAGAGGGACCATAAATATGCAATAGGCAAAAGACAACCTCGTGAACAAGCAGTTCTGGGAAAACAGGTCAACCACATTAAAAGAATGAAATGTTTTTTAATGGCACACACATAAATAAATGCAAAATGGATTAAAAACCTAAGTGGAAGACTAGAAAATATAAAGTTCTTAGAGAAAAACATGGGCAGAAAACTCTTTGACAGAAATCACAGCAAGATCTTCTCCTCTATGTTCCACCTCCAAGAGTAATAGAAATAAAAACAGAAGGAAATAAAAGCGACTGACTGAAACTTC
>NW_011388889.1:0-518 GCF_000754665.1 Bison bison bison
ATGGCACCCAGGATCTGAGGGGTGCTCAGGTCACTGCCACCATGATGGAAGCACTCTCATCTTCCTCCAATCCTGGTCCTGGGGTTGATGCTAAGGGAAAGTCCGGTGCTAGGTTTTGTAACCATGTCAAGAGTCCTCAGGGGGCCCTGGCCACCACCACTGTACCTGTAGGTGTTTCTCCCACAAGATCATCCAAAAGAGCCCTTGGGAAAATTCGGAAAAAGCAAAATTCCTCTCAATCCCCTCTCTCCAATGTGCGGTCTGGAAAACACTCACTAACCAGGCAGACAGGTCTGTTGGTGCAGTTCCTGTTACACATGTGTAAGATGAAAAAGCCCATTAAGAAAGCAAATATGCTGAAGATCATCAATAAAAAGTACCAAAATTGATTCCTCAGGATCCTCAAAAGTGCTTCTGACAGCATGGAGGTGGTATTTGGTATTGACGTGAAGAAAGACAACACTGCCAAGCATTCTTATGTCCTTGTCAGCAAGATGAATCTCCCCCACAATGGGATC
>NW_011388890.1:0-531 GCF_000754665.1 Bison bison bison
CATCCAGCCTGGCATTTCACATGATGTACTCTGTATATAAGTTAAATAAGCAGGGTGACAATATATAGGTTTAACATACTCCTTTCCCAATTTGGAACCAGTCTGTTGTTCCACGTCCAGTTCTAACTGTTGCTTCTTGACCTGCATATCTTGACCTTGATTTCTCAGGAAGCAAATCAGGTGGTCTGGTATTCCCATCTCTTGAAGACTTTTCCATAGTTTGTTGTGATCCACAAAGTCAACAGCTTTGGCATAGTCAATAAAACAGATGTTTTTCTGGAATTCTCTCGCTTCTTGTATGATCCAACGGATGTTGGCAATTTGATTTCTGGTTCCTCTGCCTTTTCTAAACCCGGCTTGAACATCTGAAAGTTCATGGTTCGTGTACTGTTGAAGCCTGGCTTGGAGAATTTTGAGCATTACTTTGCTAGCATGTGAGACGAATGCAATTGTGCGGTAGTTTGAGCATTCTTTGGCATTGCCTTTCTTTGGGATTGGAATGAGAACTGACCTTTTCCAGTCCTGTGGCCA
>NW_011388891.1:0-575 GCF_000754665.1 Bison bison bison
GTTGACCTAGAAGGGCACAGATGGCTCCAGCCACTAGCCATTCCACCAGTGTGCCCCGGGACCCACCCCCACTGACTCAGAAGGGTGCAGACAGCTCCCCGCACTAGGAACTCCACCAAGACCTGCCTACACTGTCCAGGGAGGGTGTGGATAGCTCCCACAACTAGGAAACTGCCGATGGGTGCCAGGACCCACCCAGCTATCCTAGGAGGGCATGGATCACTTCCCCACTAGGCACTCCATCAGCAGATACCAGGACCTGCACCACTGTCCTGGGAGGGTACAGAAAACTCTGCTACTAGGAAATCCTCCAGTGGGTGCCAGGACCCACCGCAGTGATCCAGGACAATGCAGACAGATCCCGTGCTAGGAAATCACCCAGAGTAGGAGCTGAAGCTGTTAGGGGAAGCACACGGACTGAAACCGCTCACCCTGGCCAGGCACCATAGTTACCATTTGCATGAGCTGTTTTACAACAGGAGATTCTGACATAAACCACAGCAAGATCTTTTTAATCCACCTCCTAGAATAAAGAAAATAAAAACAAAAATAAATAAATGGTATCTAATTAAACT
>NW_011388892.1:0-642 GCF_000754665.1 Bison bison bison
ATTTAGTAAGAGACAAGGTACAAAGTAAAAATTTAAAAAGTATGTTAAATTCAAGTCAAAAGATTTCAGTTTCAGTTGACTCCTGTATCTATCACTTATTGATTCTATAACCCATGGTAATTTATTTAACCTCTACACCTCAGCTTTTTCATCTGTGAAATGGAATATTAATAAATTTTGGAAAATAAATAAATAAATTTTGGGCTAGCCTATCTTTCAAGGGAGTTATGATTTTAGATAAAATAGTATACAAGGAAACACTTTGTAAACTTGAAGTACTTAAGTTGTATTACTTTTATTAGGTTTAAAAAGTGAATATCAGCTAATTAGTTAAATAGATGAAAATTCTCTTCTGTTGACAGTGCAAACTTGATGATATAATAGCAGTGCTTTATTTAAACTCAGAAAAAAATCCCCTTTTATTAAAGAAACAATATATTCATTCATAGGATGATTCTGTAGCACTACACAAATGTTATATATGACTTTTCAATTCACTCATTTATACAGTTTGTAAAAATAATAGCACCTGCGAATCTGAGGGAGATTATTGTGTGCCTGGCATTATGCTAGGCACTGTTCCTACCCCCCATTAGACACGCACACATACAGATATATTTTTCAGTTAATCATTATAACCTA
>NW_011388893.1:0-623 GCF_000754665.1 Bison bison bison
AGATACTTGCTGTGAGAACCCCATGAACAGTATGAAAAGACACAAAGATATGACACTGAAAGATGAGTCCTCCAGGTCAAAAGTGGTCCAATAATCCTACTGGGTAAGAGTGGAGGACAGTTACTAATAGTCCCAGAAAGAATGAAGCTAACTGGGCCAAAGCAGAAAAGACAGGCAACTGTGGATGTGTCTGGTGATGAAAGTAAAATCTGAAGCTGCACAGAAAAGCATTGCATTGCCTAGGAACCTTGAATGCTTGGTACTCACTGGAAATGTCCCTGATGCTGGGAAAGATTGAGGGCAAAAGGAGAAGAGGGAATCAGAGGATGAGATAGCTGGGTGGCATCATTGATGCAATTGACATAAACTTGGGCAAGCTCTGAGAGATGGTGAGGGACAGGAGGACTGGCATGCTGCAGTCCATAGGGTCGCAAAGAATCAGACATGACTGGGTGACTTAACAACAATATTCTTTTATGATCTTTTGTATCTCTGTGGTATCAGATGTTATTTATCTTCTTTCATTTCTTATTTTGTTTATTTGAGGTTTCTCTTTTCTTGATGAATCAAACTAAAGGTTTATCAACTTAGTTTCTCTTTTTCAAAGAATTAGCACTTGGTTT
>NW_011388894.1:0-598 GCF_000754665.1 Bison bison bison
GTGTGTGTGTGTGTGTGTGTGTGCACGCACACGTGTGCTTAGTTGCTCAGTCGTGTCCAACTCTGAGACCCCGTGGACTGTAGCCCACCAGACTCTTCTGTCCATGGGATTCTCCAGGCAAGAATACTGGACTGGGTTGCCATGGCCTCCTCCAGGGGATCTTTCCCAACCCAGGGATCGAACCCAGGTCTCCTGCATTGCAGGTAGCTTCTTTACCAGCTGAGCTACCAGGGAAGCCCCATTAATAACTTACTTTATACAAATTAAGTGAAATTAAATGCTGAAATGATAACATTTTTAATATACTGGGTTAAATAAAATATGATCAAAACTCATTTCAGGGACTTCCCTGGCAGTCGAGTGGTCCACACTTCCAATGCAAGGGTTCAATCCCTGGTCAGGGAACTAAGATCCCATATGCCACAGAGAGCAGGAAAAAAAAAACTTCATTTCAGCTGCTCTTTTTAGTTTCCTAATGTGGTGCCTAGAAAATTTTTTATTATACAAGAGGCTCATATGATTTCCTACTGGAAGGCACAGCTCTAAACCATCCTCCGGCAACCTCTCAAGTAACTGACAGCAGTGGCCACTTGGAGGT
>NW_011388895.1:0-628 GCF_000754665.1 Bison bison bison
CACACACACACACACACACACACACACACACACACAAGTTGGGCAGATTTAGCAAGGGTCAGGAGGGGACTGAGATGGGATTGGGACAGGATTCTTATTTGAAAGAATAAAGCTCATCCCTAGCTAGAGGGTAAAAAGGTTCATTATGGCTGCAGCATGGAGTTCAGTGTAGAGGCTGTAGAAGTAACAGGGTTATGGGATGGGCTTACTAGGTGTTTGGGCTTTATCTGAGGAACAAGGGATTTTTTTTTAAATCAGGGAGCAGCATGATCAAATTTTCAGTTGGAAAGGGTCCTCTGCTGTGCTACGGAGAATGGTTTGGCAGAGAAGAGCTGTAGGAAGACCGCTCAAGAGTTCATTGAAGTAATGACAGGTAGACATGATGGTGATCTGAACCAGGGTAGGTGAAGTGGAAGGATTCAAGAGACATTTAGCAGAGAGAGTCCTTGAGAGTTATTGATTACAAGGGAGGGGTACATTAAGAGAAAAAGATGGTGAAGGATGATGAGAAGTCCTTCAGTTCTGTGTTCCCTCCCATTCCTCCATCATTGACTTTTAGGCAGTCATAGATTTTGAGCTGTAATATCCATGGCCATAAAATAAATACATTTAGACCCAATAGGACACT
>NW_011388896.1:0-595 GCF_000754665.1 Bison bison bison
CCCCTTCCTCCCGCACTGGGGTCCTGGAAGGGGCAGGTGGGCAGTGCGAGGGTCTTGGGGAGGCCACAGGGCCGTGCAGGGCAGAGGGGAGTGAGGTGGGGACCCCGGGTCAGCCCAGGGCACCCCTTCCTGGGCTCAACCTCCCAAGATCCCATTCTCCCTGCCACAGACCCAGATCCGAACCTATGGCGTCTCGGGGCTCTGTGCTCAGGGGAGACAGCCCAGCCTAGGGCGGTGGCTGCAGGGGCTCTGGGCTGCCGGGTGAAGGGCCAGGGGTCGGGGGACCCAGGCTGGGGTAGCAGGGCTGCAGAGAGGGAAAGCGGCCCCGCCCCCGCCCCCTTCCTGACCCCCAGGGGCCTCTTGGCATCAGTTCCATCAGCTCCACCCCTCAGTGGAGTCAGACACTGCAGAGAGGGGAGCAGGCTCGTGGGGAGGTGATGGCGGGTTCGGGCCGAGCAGGGCTGAATATGCCGCCGGTTCAGGCGCCTCTGGAGACTCTGATGTGGACTCCCTCACCGTCACGACACCCCCGTGCGGGCCTCAGCTTCTCCCGGTGTAAAAGGAGAGACCCGTGCCCCAGATCTTAGATTTCCTC
>NW_011388897.1:0-619 GCF_000754665.1 Bison bison bison
CAGGCTTCAGCATCAGTCCTTCCAATGGATATTCAGGACTGATTTTCTTTAGAATGGACTGATTGGATGTCCTTGCAGTCCAAGGGACTCTCAAGAGTCTTCTCCAACACCGCAGTTGAAAAGCATCAGTTCTTTAGCACTCAGTTTTCTTTATAGTCCAACTCTCACATCCATACATGACTACTGGAAAAACCATAGCTTTGACTAGACAGACAAAGTAATGTTTCTGCTTTTTAATATGCTGTCTAGGTTGTTCATAACTTTCCTTCAAAGGAGTAAGCATCTTAATTTCATGGCTGCAGTCACCATCTGCAGTTATTTTGGAGCCCAAGAAAAGAAAGTCTGACATTTTGCATTGTTTCCCCTTTTATTTGTCATGAAGTGATGGGACCAGATGCCATGATCTTAGTTTTCTGAATGTTGAGTTTTAAGCCAACTTTTTCATTCTCCTCTTTCACTTTCATCAATAGGCTCTTTAGTTCTTCACTTTCTGCCATAAGGGTGGTGTCATCTGCATATCTGAGGTTCTTGATATTTCTCCCAGCAATCTTAATACCAGCTTGTGCTTCTTCCAGCCCAGCGTTTCTCATGATGTACTCTGCATATAAGTTAAATAAGC
>NW_011388898.1:0-596 GCF_000754665.1 Bison bison bison
TACACTGACTGCCAGCACTAACTAGCAATGCTAACTGTGCTAACTATGCTAACTATACTCCTGCAGCACGGAGTCCTCCAGGTTGGAGTGAAAGGCTCTGGATAGCAGCTCAAAATGGTATGGAGAGATAAAGATCTCTGGTAAAAGTAGATAGACAAGCAATTAGAAAAGTTACTATTGTAACTGTGGTTTGTAGCTCCACTATTTTATTTTCTCTCTGATAGATGAGATTAATAAAAAGAATTAAGCACCATTTTTAGTGTGGTTATGAGTTACTACTGTTGTTCAGTCACTAAACCGTGTCCAGTTCTCTGTGACCTCATGTGCCAGGAGCCAGCAAGAGGCATTCCACTTGTGACAAAGGTCACGAGGAAGGAGGCTCGGCATATGCAAAGGCAGGATCAAGCCTCAGGAGTCCCCCTGGATATTCTCGAGCATCTACCCCCAAAAAACCAGAGTCTGCCTACTTTACTGCTTTGTGCTCTCACCTCTGACTTTACTGGGGGCTGTCCCCCACCACCATCTCACTACTCTCTGTCAAAGAGTTAACTTACAGCTCCAATTAATAAAGTTCCTGGGCAATTAGGAGGTGTTTA
>NW_011388899.1:0-561 GCF_000754665.1 Bison bison bison
GAAAATTGGAGACTTTTTCTCTCCAGAGAATAAGTCTCCAATTTTCTGCCCGAGGGGATGTGAATACCTTGAAACTTCTTCCTCCTTATAGACTTCACATCTGTCCTATTGTTAGCACCTCCGTAGAACTTCCCTTTTCTCAGTACCTGACCCACTGCCCTTTGCGGAAGGGAAAGGAGCTTCTCTCAGCCCGTCTCCCTGCTGACTCAGGACGCAACACTCGGGTCAGCAAAGGCAGCTCCCATTTCTGCGTTTGTTTTGCAGTTTTCACATTTCTGCTGCAGTCAGTTTCTTTCCTATTTTCTTCATCCTTGTCAGTTTATATCTTTAAAAAAAACCAAACCCCCAGAATGCTTCCTGTCACTTGGGCGGGGTTTCAGGAGAGTGTTTGTTTGTTTGTTTTTGGCTGCACGAGGTCTTAGCTGTGGCACAGGGCATCTTTTTGTTGAGGCAGGCAAACTCTTAGTTGCAGCGTGTGGGATCTCCTTCCCGGACCAAGGATCAGACCTGGGCCCCCTGCATTGGGAACGTGGAGTCTTAGCCACTAACCATCAGAGAGTG
>NW_011388900.1:0-649 GCF_000754665.1 Bison bison bison
GGATGTTTCATCTATGAACACATGGTCCAAGTGTTTGCTTGTTGTAAAGGGAGAGGTTTGTAGGAAATCAGGGTTTCCACATTGATTCTCACTTCTACTTATGGCTCTTAGGTTTGGTGCATTTTTGGAGAAAAATCATTAAACAGTGAATTATGTTAGACAATTATTCATTTCTTTTTTTCACCTTTATTTCATGTCTCTGCATCTGTCCATTTCTCCTTTCAGATTAAACACCCTCAATCCATGGGTCGCAGAGTTGGACACGACTGATTGACTGAACAAAAACAACGCAACAGTATATAGCTTTTACAATGGAAAAATGAGAAGGAATTTTGGAAATTAGAAAGACCTTTTTTTAACTCTCAACATTTTTTTTTTTATGCTACCATTTACAGAGAGAATTGATCCATCCTAAGCAAGCTCTTGCATAGACCACAATCAGGTGAGGCTTTATGAGCTAGATTATTTTTAATACAGGTAATTCGTCAATGTACTCTTGAGTGAAAAAGCACCAAAGGATACCCAGTTAAGGGGCTTCCCCAGGTGGCCCCTAGTGACAAAGAGCCCACCTGCCAATGCAGGAGATGCAGTTTTGATCCCTGGGTTGGGAAGATGCCCTGGAGAAGGGAATGGCAACCCACTCCAGTAT
>NW_011388901.1:0-623 GCF_000754665.1 Bison bison bison
CCAATAAAATAAATAAATAAAATTATAAATCCAACTTTGGATTTTAAAAAGCCTAAAGAAATAGTTTTTTAAAAAGTACCATACATAATGACATTTTTTTGTGATCCACTCTAGAAACCCAAAATTGGTGTTATTATGATGCAAAATGCCTAGTTACACTTAGTAGTTTTAACTATCTGGTTGTCAACAGATGTATTCTATTGGGTTGGTCAAAAAGTCATTCAGGTTTTCCATTAAGATACAATGGAAAAACTCAATGAACTTTTTGGCCAACCAATACTTTTGTAAACTTTCTAGAAGTAAACTATGGAAAGTACATGAAAAAATCAAGTATGATCCTCCAGCAGGTATTGGTAAATTATGGCCTGCAGGCTAAATCCAGGTCTCCACTTGTTTTTGTATGCCCCACAAGCTAAGAATGGCTTTGGCCTGTGTGCCTGCTCAGTTGCTTCAGTCATGTCCAACTCTTTGCAACCCTGTGGACTGTAGCCCACCAGGTTCCTCTGCCCATGGGATTCTCCAGGCAAGAATACTGAAGTGGGTTGCCATTTCCTTCTTCCTGACCCAGGGATCAAACCTGCACCTCTTGCATTGGCAGGCAGATTCTTTACCACAGAGCTGCC
>NW_011388902.1:0-800 GCF_000754665.1 Bison bison bison
CCACCTCTGTAATTCTATAGAGAATTAATTACTAAACACTCTTGAATCCCCACTTCTGTAACTTCTCTTTTTGGTAGTCCTGTTACCAAGTTGCAGTGCCCTCAGACTCTCCCTTCCTTCCTTAATCAAAGCCCACGTAGAGAAAAATCATAAATTTCCCCCAAATATATTAGAAATCAGAAGTGCTCAAGCATTTTGGTCTTGGAACCTCACTGTACTCCTAAAACTGATCAGGGACCCTGAAGAGCTTTCGTATATATGGGTTAAATACATTGATACTCACCATCAGAAACTAAAACTGAAAGATTTGTTTAAAATCTTTATTTGGTAGTTAAATTTATTTATTTTTTTTTTTAATGTGATTTTACTGATTCTTTTTTTTTTCTAATTTTATTTTATTTTTAAACTTTACATAATTGTATTAGTTTTGCCAAATATCAAAATGAATCCGCCACAGGTATACATGTGTTCCCCATCCCGAACCCGCCTCCCTCCTCCCTCCCCATACCATCCCTCTGGGCCGTCCCAGTGCACCAGCCCCAAGCATCCAGCATCGTGCATTGAACCTGGACTGGCAACTCGTTTCCTACATGATATTTTACATGTTTCATTGCCATTCTCCCAAATCTCCCCACCCTCTCCCTCTCCCACAGAGTCCATAAGACTGTTCTATACATCAGTGTCTCTTTTGCTGTCTCGTACACCGGGTTATTGTTACCATCTTTCTAAATTACCATATATATGCGTTAGTATACTGTATTTATGTTTTTCCTTCTGGCTTACTTCACTCTGTTAATAGG
>NW_011388903.1:0-541 GCF_000754665.1 Bison bison bison
CAGTTTCACAGTCAGAAGGGCACATGGCTGAAAACAACACACACAGACACACACACCGGTTCCCCAGTTGCCAGGGCACAACGCTCAGGATGGCACACACACCTACACACACATATACACAAACTGGTTGAACAATAGCCAGGGCAAAGGGTTGAGAACAGCACACACACAAACACACACACACAGGCATACACATACTGGTTGCACAATCGCCAGGGCACAGGGCTGAGAACCGAAACACACACACACACACACACATGAACACAAACCAGTATCAGAATCACCAGTGCACAGGGCTGATAACAGCACACACACACACCCACACACACTCAAGCCGGTTTCACATTGCCAGAGCACAGGGCTGAGATCAGCACTCTCCCCGACACACACACACACACACAAACCTGTGCACATTCCTCATCGCACAGGGCTGAGAACACCACATACACACACATAGACACACACACACTAACCGGTGGTACAGTCGCCAGGGCACAGGGCTGAGCATGGCACACACACAGACATACACACACACAAAGAA
>NW_011388904.1:0-668 GCF_000754665.1 Bison bison bison
TACTGCAAGAAGATCTAACCAGTCAATCCTAAAGGAATTCACTCCTGAATATTGATTGGAAGGACTGGTGCTGAAGCTGAAGCTCCAATATTGTGGCCACTTGATTCAAAGGACTGACTCATTGGGAAAGATCCGGATGCTGAGAAAGATTGAATGCAGGAGGAGAAAGGGATGGCAGAGGATGAGATAGCTTGATGGAGTCACCAACTCGATGAGCATGATTTTGAGCAAGCTCCGGGAGACTGTGAAGGACAGGGAAGCCTGGTGTGCTGCAGTCCATGTGGTCAGAAAAAGTCAGACACGATTGAGCAACTGAACTGAACTGATAACCATATATAGCTATATAACTTTTCTTCATCCCTCCCTCCCTTCCTTGCTTTCCAGACTGTCCACTATAAGTATAAATATTTTTTTCAGAGATTCTCTTGGAATATAGATGAATACATCTACCAGATAGCTAATTCAACAAACCAATATAGAAACCTGATCCAAGAAAATTCTCCCTTCCAGCTTAAGTGTAGAAAAATCAGCCTTCTGTCTGCTTCTACTGACTTCCTTAGACATTGGGAAGCAGAATGGTTTCCCTTTTGTCAATCTTCAGAAGGTTTGGCAACCCACTCCAGTACTCTTGCCTGGAAAATCCCATGGACAGAGAAGCCTGGTAGGCT
>NW_011388905.1:0-798 GCF_000754665.1 Bison bison bison
TTAATCTATGTAAATGAACTATTTGTATGTGGTCTGCCCTTCTTCAAGATTCAAGTTAATCATTTTATGGCCCAGGATAAACCATTTGGTGCCAAGATTATCCCAAAATGCATCTTATGGGTGAGGGGCCTGGTGCCATTCTGAATTTTAAGACATTCCTTTCTTTCATTAACAGACTGCTAGTGACTATATAACATCCAGCTGAAGACTACCAGGGGGGTACTCTTTCTGCCCCCTTCTGATGCCTATGTCAGAAGCTTTCTCTATCTCCTTTATACTTTAATAAAACTTTATTACACAAAAGCTCTGAGTGATCAAGCCTCGTCTCTGGCCCCGGATTGAATTCTTCTCCTCCGGGGGCCAAGAATCCCGGTGTATTCGCGTGATTCAACAACAACCTTTCAATAACATCTTGAGATACTCAGATTGATCAGCATGGACATGCTGGCAGAGAAGTGAAAATATGTATTTTTGTAATTTAATTCTAGTTGGGGTACAAATATTTCTTCTTTATGCACATGGTTGGGACTGACTGGGAATGTTCACCTCAGAGCCTCAGTTACCAGTCAGTTTCTGATTTTCTTCTGGACAAAATCTGGTGACATAAATCTTTTCTGATTCCAAACCATCTCTCTCCAAACTGTCCCAGTTATGTTCAGAGTGATCATGAAAAAATAGTATACATTTTCAAAATTTTTAGTGTCCTTCTAAAATTTATATCAATTTCCCAACCTGAAACTGTTATTTATGTCAGGTATTATACTTACTTGGTTTAATCAAGGTTTATGACTCACAGTA
>NW_011388906.1:0-573 GCF_000754665.1 Bison bison bison
TGCTTGGGGCTAGTGCACTGGGACGACCCAGAGGGATGGTATGGGGAGGGAGGAGGGAGGAGGGTTCAGGATGGGGAACACATGTATACCTGTGATGGATTCATTTTGATATTGGCAAAACTAATACAATTATGTAAAAGTTTAAAAATAAAATAAAATTAATTTAAAAAAAATTTTAAAGTAATTTTTCTGATAATCTCTGAAGAGAGATCTCAAGCTCAGAAATAAACAGGGATATACCAGTGTCCCAATTTCACCAGTAAATGCATCCTATGACCACGAGAACAGTCTATCATCCTACCTTTATTTACACTTAGAGGTTTATTGTTCTCCCCACCTCTTTTCTTCTAGAATTTCACTGTAGAAAGACTTAAAAACTTAAATGAATCAGAGGACCACTGTTTTCCAATTAGGATAAGGTGAAGTAACAGCCTGATTTAGGAAAATAAAATTACCACAATCGCTGGAAAGCAGGGTGGGTGTGTAAAGACCCAGTGCTGACAACCTTCAGAAACCAGAATTACTGGCAGGAAATTCTCAGACCTCCAAATCTGTTGACTCATAGTCAAAGGC
>NW_011388907.1:0-884 GCF_000754665.1 Bison bison bison
CTTTCTGTTTATCTAACATATCAAAAATTCTAATTTTAACTGCATAGCCATGTAAAACTAAAAAATCCATATATTTTCATATTTAAATATATAAACATGCATTGTTTCCCCTTTTAATCAGAGTTTCAAGCAGTCCAGAAAGTTGCTTTAAATAGATCACTCATTCATTTTGCAGATTATTATTAATGGGCTCTTTCTATGTGATAAGCATTCTGTGAGGAGTGGGAAATGTAAGAGTAAGGGAGACAAATACACTTGCCCTCTTGGAGTCAAGACTCTAAAGATAAAATAATTAAAACTAGTCCTTGTAATACAATGGGCTATAATGGGGTAAGGTATTACATAGGCAGAGAAAGGTAAAAACAGCTTTGATAAAGGAAGATCAGGGAAGGCTTGCTGAGAATGAGCTAACAGAGACCTTAAGGTAATTGTAGAAGAAGAGCATCACCGACTTGATGGACATGAGTTTGAGTGAACTCTGGGAGTTGGTGATGGACAGGGAGGCCTGGCGTGCTGCGGTTCATGGGGTCGCAAAGAGTCAGACACAACTGAGCGACTGAACTGAACTGAAGGTAATTGGAGGTTAGTCAGAGAAGGAGATGCAGAGGAATTTTATGCAAGAGCCTAGAGATCAGAGAGAGAAAGAGAGTAATGAAGAACTGAGGTAATCTTAGAACAATCTTAAAAAAAAAAAAGTGAAACTATCCATATCAGTCTACCTATCTTTCTATTGAGTTATATAAAAATTATATGACATTGTAGCTTGTTTAATCCAAAGTTGATGATTGAGAAAGAGAAAGTATTATATGAATGGATATCATGCTCCAAGTCTGTAAACTTGCTCTGATTTGCCCAGTTCAATAGCTAAACTAACATTTACTCAG
>NW_011388908.1:0-760 GCF_000754665.1 Bison bison bison
AGCCACAGTAATCAGAACAGCATGGTATTGGCAGAAAAACAGATAGATCAATGAAACAGAATCGGGAGTCCAGAAATACACCCATGCATATATGGGCAAGTAATTTATGACAAAAGAGCAAAGAACATACAAGGGATAAAGGATAGTATCTTCAATAAATAGGAAAACTGGAGAGTCACATGCAAAATAAATATGAACCAGATCCCAATCTCACACTATACAAAAAAATTAACTCAAAATGGATTAAAGACTTGAATATAATACCTGAAATCATAAAGCTCCTTGAAGAAAACATTGGCAGTACACTCTTTGGCATCAGTCTTACTAATTCTTTCTACCTGTTTCCTCAAGCAAGGGAAACAAAAGTAAAAATAAACAAATGGAATTAACATCAAACTAAAATGCTTCTGCACAGCAAAGGAAGCCAACAATAAAATGAGAAGACAGTCTACCAAATGGGAGAAGATATTTGCAAATCATATATCCAATGAGGGGTTAATATCCAAAATAGATAACTCATACAACTCAGCAACAAAAAACAATCTGATTAAAATGAACAGAGGAGCTGAATATACATTTTTCTAAAGAAGACTTACAAATGGCCAACAGGCACATGAAAATATGTTAACATCACTAATTATTAAGGAAATGCAAATCAAAACCACAAAGAGATACCACCTCATGCCTTTAAGATTGGCTGTTGTCAGAAAGACAGAAATAGAATACTGCTTAGCCATAAAAAAGATGAAATCATGCTATT
>NW_011388909.1:0-671 GCF_000754665.1 Bison bison bison
AAGTCTTTCTCAGGTATATATTTAAATCAATAAGTTCAAATGGTCTCTCAGGGCTGTTTCTCCCCACCACTCATACATAATTTGGTGACTGCCT
Organism: Bison bison bison; assembly: GCF_000754665.1. Classification (NCBI taxonomy): domain Eukaryota; kingdom Metazoa; phylum Chordata; class Mammalia; order Artiodactyla; family Bovidae; genus Bison; species Bison bison. Next base: position 95 of record NW_011388909.1, read on the forward strand.
TTCCATGTTGGAGGTAAAACAGTTCTCTTAACTCATGGATTCCTCTTCTGATAAAATTTTTCAAATGCTACCCATCTTTTACAGTCCATCCTGAGTAGAACTTCTGTCAAAAATCTTTTCTGACTATAACAGGCAACTTGGCACCTTGCCTTTCCTCAATTTCTAAGGGTTTTACATAGTCTGAATGTCACTTGATTCTACTGGCTCAGATTGCTGCATATCTTAAAATTGAAAACAATTTAAACAAAAACTAAAATCACTTGGAAATTATACCTTTGTGTTAATTAAACCATAGGGAAAACATTCAGAAATATATTTCTGATTTCCTCAAATCCCATAGGTGTAAGTTGTTTAAAATTACTTCTTATTTAGTGAATGCATTCTATGTTCCATACTGTAGGCTATGTGCTTTTCCTATCTTGTTTAATTTAAACCTAATGGGTCTGGGTAACCAAGAGGTAGGTTAAAATAGATGGTAAAGAGAATTATTGTTTGAGGAGTTAAACATTATGGATTTTGTTCATATTATTAATTGAATTCTCCTAACAACCTTTGATGGAGACACTAAATTCTCCCT
>NW_011388910.1:0-630 GCF_000754665.1 Bison bison bison
AGTGTTCCTTTCTCCTTGACTCTATGTTATGCTAATTTTATGCTTTACATATTGCTTTCTCCTTGTATGGTTTTTAGGAAGGGAGGCAGGAACTTACAATTCTAGGCTGTTACCATGTTCCTACAAGAACTCTAAAGATGGGATTCTTTGTATTTTTATGTCTATTATTTTGTTGCATTCATTTTTAATTTGTTAATCAGTGTATGGTACATAGAGCATATTCAAATTAAATAAAACTCTTCTTGAATCTAATAAATAGCAACGTATACTACTATCTTCTTGTTCTTGAATATTTACCACAAAGTTGGTGTCATTAAATAAAGATCAGAAAAGATCTTTATTAAAGTGAATGAATGGGGAGTGTGTTAGGAGATGATGATGGTGATGGAGACCTAGGCAGGAGTCTGAACATGCAGGGCCTTATCCATCAAAGTAAAGAATTTAGTTATTATTACAATACAATAGACAGCCATTGGAGTATTTATAGCAAGAGGGTGATAGTTTTATCTACTTTTTAAGAGATCACTTTATTATTGGGACAATTGTGAAATTTGAGTAAGGTCTGTAGATAATAAAATTATCCATGTTAATTTCCTGATTTTTAAAAAGTATACTATTTTTATAATGATA
>NW_011388911.1:0-633 GCF_000754665.1 Bison bison bison
TTAACATATTTGAAAATAAGTGTAGAAGATATGACAGAAGTAGATAATGACAATTTTTCAGTATCCAGTAAATCACCACTAAAAGCACTGGGGGAAATCTTGTTGAAAAACTGGCCAATCTCACAATGCTAAAGAATTCTCTTAAGTGATTATTGATTTATTACAAGGACCAAAGTGTATTTTTGTAATGTTAGATCAGATAGGCACCAAATGAACTTAATGATCAATCTTAACATCAATAATATCAGTCTAATGTTATATATTTCTTGATAAGACATGAACTGAAAACATCCCGTTTGTGCTAAATAAAGGTTTGTGTCCATATCATAAGTGTGTGTGTGTGTGTGTGTGTGCTGTCGCTTCAGTCGTGTCCAGCCCTCCAGGCTCCTCTGTCCATGGCATTCTCCAGGCAAGAATACAAGAGTGGGTTGCCTCTAGTATTGATCTCTTCTAGGGCATCTTTCTGATTGAGGGATCGAACCCTCATCTGCCTGTGTCTTCCTGCATTGCAGGCAGATTCTTTACCCACTAAGCCATTGGGGAAGCCCAGTCAATTTAACCTATATCTAATTGTCACGCGAGTGTATGTTCCTTGGTTCTTTGTCTCGTCACAACAAAGATTTGGAGCAATGG
>NW_011388912.1:0-564 GCF_000754665.1 Bison bison bison
CACAGAACCTCGGGCTTCGATGAGCACCTTCCGTCTCGGTCACGCGTCACAGCCGAGGACAGCACTTAACACCAGGGTGGGCCTCCATAAATGTTTGGTGGATTTTAAAATGCGCTCCGCTCTTTGGTACTTTCCTTGTACTGACTAGGGTCACAAAACCAGTTAGTCCTTAATTCAAGGTCTTCAGTAAACAAACCTTTTTTTTCCCCTCCTTTTATGAATTGTGCTTTTGGTGTGTAATCTGAGAATTCTCCACTAACTCTAGATTCTTAAGGTCTGTGCCTATCTTTTGAAAGCATAAATTTACAGTAAATTTATTTTCATAGTAATATATTGTACACATGTACAGTTTTACATTACAGTCTGACTAATTTTCAGTTAAATTTTTATATAAGGTGTGAGACTTAGGTTTGAGTCCTTCCTTTTTTTATGGTGCCACTAGACTTCCCTGGTGGCTGAGACAGTAAGGAATCTGCCTGCAATGTGGGAGACCTGAGTTCGATTCCTGGGTTGGGAAGATCCCCTGGAGGAGGAAATGGCAACCCACTCCAGTATTCTTGCCTG
>NW_011388913.1:0-631 GCF_000754665.1 Bison bison bison
CGGTGGCTCCATCCGCCGGTGGCTCCATCCGCCGGTGGCTCCATCCGCCGGTGGCTCCATCCGCCGGTGGCTCCATCCGCCGGTGGCTCCATCCGCCGGTGGCTCCATCCGCCGGTGGCTCCATCCGCCGGTGGCTCCATCCGCCGGTGGCTCCTGTCTGGCGTCAGTGTCTTGCAGCTCTCAGTGTGCATGGCTTTCGCCTCCTTGCCTAAATCTGTCCCTAGGTGTTTTACTCTCTTTGATACAGTTGTAAACGTGCCGTTATCTTACTTTCTCTCTCTGATGTTCTTACTTGCTTTGTTTTTGGCTGTGCTGGGTGCTTGTTGCCGCCTGGGGTTTTCTCTAGCTGTGGCGAGCGGGCTCTGTGTCCAGTGGCCGAGTGTGGGCTTCTCGTTGCACCGGTTTCTCTTGCTGCAGAGCAGGCTCCGGGGCACTTGGGCCTCAGCGGCGGCGGCTCCTGGGCTCTAGAGCACAGGCTCAGGGGCTGTGGCACAGGCTGGTCCCTGCGTGGCACGCGGGGTCTTCCCGGCTCAGGGGCTGTGGCGCAGGCTGGTCCCTGCGTGGCGCGCGGGGTCTTCCCGGCTCGGGCTGTGGCGCAGGCTGGTCCTTGCGTGGCGCGCAGGGTCTCTAG
>NW_011388914.1:0-605 GCF_000754665.1 Bison bison bison
GTTTGTAAAAAAACACAGAAACAAAACCCCACAGTTATCTGTGAAGCAAAATAAAGCAAAGCACAGTAAAACAAGGTGCACTGTATAAGCTTTAAGGAGGTTATTAAAGTGACTGCTCTCTGTTCTCTCTCTCCTTCCCACCCTCCTGAACAGACACAAATCAGTGTGTATGATTTACCTGATGGAAACTCACTCTGCACTCTGGATAAGTAGGAAATGCTACCCACTTTGAATAATTGCTCTGTTTTCAAAAGAACTAACAGCTCCAAAGGAGAAAACAGTACCATATAGATTGGATTTACTTTGCTGAAGCTACTGTGATTCAGCAAATAGTATCGTGTTAGTGTACTGATACACTAGGTGCTCTTATGGAAGAAAATTTCTTTCCTTAAGAAAGTCTCAACACATTAAGCCATTTTCATTGATCACTTTTCCAAAAGTTGAAAGATGAAAAGCACACTAACTTAGTTGTGAAAATAAATCGGCTAATTCTTACTAAATTGAAGGTCTCCTCATATATATTTAAGCACTTACGATATGCAGGAATGGCCTTATGCCATTAGACAATGGCCTTATGTGAGGATGGCCTTACAGGTTGTGTGGGG
>NW_011388915.1:0-775 GCF_000754665.1 Bison bison bison
TCATTTTTTCCTATTCAAGGTTATTGTTTGGCCTTAAAAATGTGTGAGTGTAGTGGCAGAATTTCCACCTTTGGTCTTTATAGAGGACATAGTATAGTTTATTTGAAATGATTTCTCAAGTGTCTCCTGGGCCCAGTGATTCTGAAATTATAAGAAAAGGATCAATGTTGGTTATCTTTTAGTGTTAAAACAATAGATACTTCTTTCTACTACTTGTCTCTATATTTCACATCTATATAATGAGTCTATATTACCTTTATAATGGAGATCTATTAATATACATTCTAGGTTTGTTTAGCAAGCAAAAATTAAATACCAGGAAAAGAAATCCAAGAAGTGCTATTAATAGTAAAGAACTAAAGGGGAAAAAAAACACAAACAGAAAACACAAAACAAACACACAAAAAAAACAAAACAAAAACAACTTCACCCAAGAAACCCAGAGAGTCCCAAACAGGATAAACCCAAGGCGAAACACCCCAAGACACATATTAATCAAATTAACAAAGATCAAACACAAAGAACAAATATTAAAAGCAGCAAGGGTAAAACAACAAATAACACACAAGGGAATTCCCATAAGGATAACAGCTGATCTTTCAATAGAAACTCTTCAAGCCAGGAGGGAATGGCAAGACATACTTAAAACGATGAAAGAAAATAACCTACAACCCAGATTATTGTACCCAGCAAGGATCTCATTCAAGTATGAAGGAGAAATCAAAAGCTTTTCAGACAAGCAAAAGCTGAGAGAATTCTGCACCACCAAACCAGC
>NW_011388916.1:0-651 GCF_000754665.1 Bison bison bison
ATAAACAGTGTTAGGAAAACTTGACAGCTACATGTGAAATAGTAAAATGAACTACGTTCTCACACTATACACATAAATAAATGCAAAATGGATTAAGGATTTAATGTACGGCCTGAAATCATACAACTTCTAGAAGAAAACAGGCATGTTTTAGCCATATGTTGTCTCATACAAGAAAAACAAAACTATAAAAAAAAGGGACTATATCAAAGTAAAAATTTTTACACAGAGAAGGAAACCAGTGACAAAACAAGGCCACTTACTAAATGGGAGGAGATAGTTGCAATCAATCCATAATATAATGGGTTGAAATTCAAATGCACAAAGAACTGATATGGCTGAACATTAAAATAAAAATTAAAACCTGGGAGAAGACCCAAAGAGACATTCTGTTTCTTCTTTTTTTTTTTCAAAAAAGACGTACAGGTGGTCAAAAGGACATGAAAATTGCTCAACATCACTAATTTCAGAGAAATGCAAATCAGTACCATAATGAGCTATCATTTCACACCTATCAGAGTGATTATTATCAAAAAGACAACAAACAAAAAGTATCGGGAATGACATAGAAAAAAGAAACCCTTGTGCATTGATGGTAAGAATGTCAGCTGTTGCAGCCACTATAGCAACAGTATGGACAGCCCTCAAAAA
>NW_011388917.1:0-623 GCF_000754665.1 Bison bison bison
GAATAGCATGTAGGAAGTTTCACTTGTTATTGGTTTAAATTGAGTTCTGATTCAAGAAAGAAAACAGAATGGAACATTCCAGACCATGCTGGAATTTAGAGGTTTACAAGAGTCATTTCTTTGACCTAATTATAAAAGTCAGTTACCCAATACATAGTAAGAACAAGTGTACATGCAGGAAGGAGGAAACAACACAGGACAGAAAGCCTGGGTGGGAGGAGGGAATAAAAAGAAGCTAGCTGGCAGAGTCCAGAAAGAGCTGTTTCTCTAAAAGGCTAGAAAAAGTAGAAATCCTGGTGACACTGAATTTCAGCCACTCTACTTTTGAATATTTGGGTATGCATCTCCTGCTCAGGAGAAGAATTTTGAGAAGGACAAAGCTATTCAGAGAATTTTATAAATAAAGCTAAAATAGTGTTTCCCACCATTTAGAATGTGGGCTTTCGGATGGCTTTGAGTTATCTCCCCAATAACTGAATCTTAAAATCTATACCATATCAATTGGGAAGCCGTGAACAATTTTGATATTAAGAACAAAAATCTGCACAATAACCCTGTATATGAGACAGCAAAAGAGACACAGATGTATAGAACAGTCTTTTGGACTCTGTGGGAGAGGGAGA
>NW_011388918.1:0-564 GCF_000754665.1 Bison bison bison
AAAGACTAAATTGCTATCTGGCGCTATTCCAAAAAAAGTTTGCCAACTTCTGTTCTAACTCAGAGATGCCAGTGTTGACATAACCTAAAGTCTGGCAAAACACAAAGGTTGGGACAGAGGAAAAGTCAAAAGCAAGTGGAAGTTTCGGTTCTGTGTTGACTGTAAGAACAATGGTCTCAGAGGGCGACGTGAAGTCGAGAGGATAAAGACACTGAAGAAAACGTAGATGCATGCATCTTTGACTAGGAATTTTCAGAAAATAATGGAGAATTAAAAACTATTACTTTCTCATCTGTTACTGTCTCAACTATGGTTTCAGTTAGACCATCAAGAAGGCTGAGCTCCAAAGAATTGATGCCTTCTAGCTGTGGTGCTGGAGAAGACTCAAAAGTCCCTTGGACTGAAAGGAGATCAAACTAGTCAATCCTAAAGGGAATCAACCACGAATATTCATTGGAAGGGCTGATGCTGAAGCTCCGATACTTTGGCCACCTGATGCAAAGAGCTGACTCACTGGGAAAGACTCTGATGCTGGGAAAGATTGAGGGCAGGAGGAGAAGAGTG
>NW_011388919.1:0-561 GCF_000754665.1 Bison bison bison
GAGAGCCCTTGTAGCTCACTGGCATTTTAGAAGCAATTGCATGGCTGTGCCCTGACTCTAATGAGGCAGCTGTGTGACCAGGGCAACCCTTCCTCCTGCCTCAGGGGTCAAGTTCTCAACTGGACTCCACACCCTGCTTAGGGCAGCCCATTCAAGAGACACCTTCACACCTCGTGCTCCAGAGTGGGGTAGGTCACCCACCCTCCAGAGTGGTGTGGGTGGAAGACAGGAGACTGACTCAGCATGGCCAGTGGGCCCGGTTCCAGCTGCTCCATCAAGGAGATCCAGACGCGCCACCTGGCAAGTTGCTGGGGCACACGCCTGTAGCATCCTGTCCTTTCTCTGGTTTGAGGAGGGTGGGGGCAGGACGGGATCCCAGAACTCAGCCACGGGATGCCACAGAAGGAGCCCAGCCTGGGCATGAACACGGCCAGTCTGCAAGCTCTGGACCTGCCACCCCTGCACTTACCCAGGCTCTGCACACCATTGCTGGGAAGAGGCCGTTGTGGGGTGGAGGGGGGAGGCAGGCCAGACTCTGAAGGGCTCAAAAAGTCAAAGCCA
>NW_011388920.1:0-816 GCF_000754665.1 Bison bison bison
AAAAAAATTTGTTTAAAAAGACTAACATGTGATTGCCCTTATTCCCATCAAACTTGCTTTTGAGATTGATCAATCTTAACCCATATGGTGTTTTTTTCAGTAATAATCTTTGCAGCAGTATATCTATTTTCTTAGTATTTTAAGAAGGTCAAAATTTAGCATCATTCATCTTTTTGCTTTTGGTTTTCTTTATTTCATTAACTTATGCTTTTATTTATTTTAGTTCTTTGAAAATTAGGTAGCTCTCTGCCACATAAAATATCAGTTCTCACATTTCCAACATTTGTGTTCAAGAGTCAAGTTTATTGACTTCTGTTAAGTAAGAGAAGTTCCAGACTCAGCAAACGTGTTTTGTGCTTAGTTGGACATAGTAGTATAAGTTACTAATAAATATTTGCTGATCGATACATTAATAGAATTCTGGGAAAGTCATGTGGACAACAATTCTTCATTCAGGGAAGTCAACTTTGCCAATTGAGAATTCTGCTTTTAGAAGAATCTGATATCGGAAATTATATTTCCAAACAAAAATATCATAGAAAAGTATATGGGCTAAAGAGAAACGGAGATAAAGTATATGAAATTAGATAGTTAACAGCCTGAGATATATGGTTGCTATTCTAAAAGAATACCCTGAAACTGGGGAAATGGTTTCTACATATGTCCTAAGGTTGAGAGCTGTACATCTTAGCTTTTCTCTAACTTCCCCAGGTCATTCACAGAAGTAGAAAATATAGATATGGCTCTATCTTGTTCACATCACAGTAATGTCACAGGGGAGTTATCATCACTCACTTCTAATTACTCCCTTTGCTC
>NW_011388921.1:0-621 GCF_000754665.1 Bison bison bison
TATGGAATTTAGAAAATGGTAAAAATAACCCTGTATGAGAGACAGCAAAAGAGACACAGATGTATAGAACAGTCTTTTGGACTCTGTGGGACAGGGTGAGGGTGGGATGATTTGGGAGAATGGCACTGAAACATGTATGTTATCATATGTGAAATGAATCACTAGTCCAGGTTCGATGCATGATACAGGATGCTCATGGCTTTTGCACTGGGATGACCCAGAGGGATGATATGGGGAGGGAGGTGGGAGAGGGGTTCAGGATGGGGAAAGCATGTATACCCGTGGTGGATTCATGTCAATGTGTGGCAAAACCAATACAATATTGTAAAGTAATTAGCCTCCAATTAAAACAAATAAATTTATACTAAAGAAAAAAAGAAATAAAAAAACCCTCAACATTCAGAAAACTAAGATCATGGCATCTGGTCTCATCACTTCATGGCAAATAGCTGGGGAAACAGTGGAAACAGTGAGAGACTTTATTTTTTGGGGTTCCAAAATCACTGCAGATAGTGACTGCAGTCATGAAATTAAAAGATGCTTGCTCTTTAGAGAAAAAGCTATGACCAACCTAGACAGCATATTAAAAAGCAGAGACATTACTTTGCCAACAAAGGTCCA
>NW_011388922.1:0-670 GCF_000754665.1 Bison bison bison
AGGCAGTATTTGCACTCCTAAAGAGGCTGGTCTTGCCAGGGCCCAGGTTGTATAGAGCGTTTGTTCACTTGATCTACCTCTTCTGAGCACCAGAAACTTGATATCAGTCAGCAGTTAAAGCTCACCAGCCCAGTTGTCTTAACAATACTTTAAAAGTTTCTTTTACTAAAGATACCATAATAGCTGAATAAATAAACCTACTCTCAGGACATGAACTCTGTACAGCTTTGTAAATACAGGTTTCCCTCAGTATCTGCAGGAAATTGGTTCTAGGACATCCCACCCCCAACCCTTCACATACCAAGATCCATGGATCCCCAAGTCCCTTATATAAAATAGGGCAGTACTATGAAAGGAAAATCAAAGTGGGGTCAGTATTGCTAAGTGTGTGTGTGTGTATGCTCAGTCGTGGCCAACTCTCTGCAACCCCATGGACTGGAGCCTGCCAGGCTCCTCTGTCCATGAGACTTCCCAGGGAAAAATACTGGAGTGGGTTGCCATTTCCTTCTCCTGGGGATCTTCCTGACCCTGGGTTCGAACCCGTATCTCCTGCCATCTCCTGCACTGGGAGGTGGATTCTTTACCACTGTGTCAACTGGGAAGCCCAGTATTGGTAAGAGAGCTGTCTAAAATGGGGCCAGGAGGCCACTGAGGAGATGGTTTTACATCT
>NW_011388923.1:0-738 GCF_000754665.1 Bison bison bison
ATTATCCACTGCTACAATAACTTTCATTCCCTCTACATAATGTTTAAAATAGTAAAATAGGGGGAAATATAATGAAAAACACTTAATAATTTCACAGTTTTCATGCCGAGAGTTAAGAATAAAACTGCATCCATTTTTTTTTTCTGTCTTGAGAAAAATGACTACTGTATACATCTGTGCATGGGAATGTAAAGTAATATAAACTTCAAATATAGATCAAAGATCTTTTTTAAGTTCTCATACTTTGACCAAATGATATGATATTATTAAAGAAAATGTATTCAAAATAATTAGAAAGGTAGAAATGAATTTATAGAAAAACATTTCTTGTCATATTAAATATAATACAGAAAAGTGAAAAACAACCAAAAGTCAATTGCTAAATAATTAGTAAGGTTTCCATTATGGTGGACTTCTGTACGGTCATGAAAATGATGATTTGGAAAAACTTACATTAAGTTATTAGAAGCACTCACTGTTAACAACCTGCTATATTATTTCCAAGAATTTCACACTCCATAATACTAGTAACACTTTCTCCTCTGTAAAGTCCTAGAGGATAAGCTAGTCCTTATAACACGTCTATGTCTCTGCAGTATTAAAGGAAACAACAGTTCAAATATTTCTCTAAAAGCGAGATGTACAGTACTTCAAGCTGCCGAGCTCTCCTTCCCACTCCACTTTCTGATGCTCTAACTGTGATTTCACTTCTTTGGTTTCTGACAGCTCTTTCTGTAG
>NW_011388924.1:0-577 GCF_000754665.1 Bison bison bison
GCATATTTCATAGTCTGATGTCAAGGAGGTGGGGGAAGGGTACTTTTAAGTAAAGACATCCAAGATGAATTCTGAACCACCTAAGGTAGATAGATCACCAAGTGAAAAGGTGTTAAAATTCTTCCTGGACAGTGGGGGAGAAAACGCAAAGGCACTGAGACCCAAGAAAGCTGGTTATACGTGCACTGAATATGACTGGAATAAGGTATGATGGGGAAATTGTGAAGAAACATGGCCTTGGAGGTAGAGAGAAGAACTTGAGGGGACAGCTGGGCATATGTTAATTTAATGTCTGGGTTACTTGGCTTTGAAGAAGCATTATTAATGTTTTCTAACTGTAAATATAAACTCGAGGCAAAGCAATATGGAAATTCAAAAGGAAGTATACAAATGAAATTAGAGAACACCAATAAGTGTGTCAATAGAAATATATACTGTTAATATTTTGTCTTTGTTGTTCTATCTAAATATTTATAACATATATATTATATATGTTGTATAATGCTAAATATATATGTAATACACTTATATTAAGACTTCCCTGGTGGCTCAGATGGTAAAGTGTCTGTCTACAATG
>NW_011388925.1:0-756 GCF_000754665.1 Bison bison bison
GAAAACCATTTGGATTCAGGACCTAAATATTAAATATAAGCCATAACATTAAAAGGAAAAAGTAGAAGAGAATTAACTTTGTTGATTTTTAAAACCAGAAACGTTCAGGTGATTTTTAAAACATCTGAAACATTGACATTAAGTGTTTTTGTTCCATGTGAGATATTTTAGATAAAATGATCTGGCAGATGAAAAGTTAGGAAAAAATAAATTCCATTCTGTACTAAGGAATACTATCTAGAAGAAGAAACAAGTAGGAACTTTGATACAGATATGAGCAAAGGATATGAGCAGATAAATCACAGAAGTTACCAATGAAAATGAAAAGATGCTCAAAAAAAGGGAGGGGTGTCAAGGTGGTTAATGGAAACCAGCAATGGAATTTTATTGCATACAGCAGCACTTAATTCCCCAAATTAGAAAATTCCATGTCAACTGGACTATGGGGCAAAAGAAGCCTCCTATGCCACTGGTGAGAATGTAGAATGGTGAAAATTCAGAATATACAAGCTCTGTACACCAGCAAATTTGATCCTAAGTCTATCTCTACTTCTTAAACTTATTTACAGGGAAGGATGCAAGAGGCTGGGCTTCTCTGGTAGTTCAACTGGTAAAGAATCCACATGCAACACAGGAGATCCCAGTTAGATTCCTTGGTTGGGAAGATCCTCTGGAGAAGGGATAGGCTACCCACTCCAGTATTTTGGGGTTTCCCTGGTGGCTCAGACAGTAAAGAATCTGCCTGCAATGTGGGAG
>NW_011388926.1:0-508 GCF_000754665.1 Bison bison bison
AGTAAACAGGAGCTATGCAGTGGTCAAGTGTCATGCGGACCAGAAGCCCAGAGAAGATGTCATCTTTCTAAAGTTAGAGCTGGGTTCTTTAGTTGCCCAGGCCAATGTTCAGGTGCTTTTATTTAAAATAATGTTGGCTTTATAAATTGCTTCTCGTGCTAGGCTCACCAAGGATGCTACAAGGGCGACAACTCCTTCCATTACCAGTCCAGTCCAGCTCCCTCCTGACTAGATGAATGGCTCCATTTAGATGGGAGGTGGGGTGAGTGTAATTAAAACCTGAATGTGACCTGGATCGGGGTGTGCACCTTATATAGCCCAGTATCCACTAGTAGAGTTCTCTTGGAGACAGTTGATGGCCCAACATGGGTGGTCCTTGCCCCAGGGGCCTCGGGGCCCCTCAGGGGCTCACTGTCTTTGGGTTTTCTTGAGTCATGTTTAGACTAACGGTGGTGCCCTTCCATCCAGGATACTGCCTCCATAGACCAGACCCCTCCAGGTCTGGTAT
>NW_011388927.1:0-710 GCF_000754665.1 Bison bison bison
GATCTACAATGACAGAACTGAAAAATTAAGATCTCCTGACTTCATCCGGGCTCCGCTTTCTCATATGCTGTGGATCATCTCTCTGGGTATTTTTCCCCCAAAATCACTTTGCCTTTAGGCATAAACTTCTTTTGAGCTGGTATCTTTACCTTTCTGTGGACTTCACAATACTCCCCTTGAAGAGCTAATTGGAAGAGTTCAAATAAAAGCTTAGGGAGTATTTTTTCATGGGTCTTGTTTAATGGCCATGATAGAAGACACAAATGTTTATCCCAGATTTACATAAACATACATGTATATTTTATAGGTACGTAAATATGTATTTACATGTATTGGTGTGGTGTTGTTCACTTGCTTTGCTGTGAACTTTTTGACCCCATGGACTGTAGCCCACCAGGCTCCTCTGTCCATGGGATTTCCCAGGTAAGAATATTGGTGTGGGTTGTCATTTCCCTCTACGGGATGTGTGTGTGTATAAGTGATCACCTGGAGTTGTCCATTTTGAAGGTTCTAGCCAGGACATGGTCAATGAAGGTTAAGATTTTCCCATTTAACTTGTAAGAGTCTGAGCAGTTGAGGAGCATTTTGTTATGGAGAAGCCACCATTATCACAAAGGGGCATAGAAAATCAAAGAATGGACTGGCCCTGGCCTTCTGCAAACCCTGTAGACCGTCTATAAAGCAGAATTTAACCAAGGCCACGTGTCCAC
>NW_011388928.1:0-576 GCF_000754665.1 Bison bison bison
AGTGCGGATCCACTGCTGTCAGGGTCCAGGACTTCAGTAGTCATACACCTGGACCCTCTCTGCATGCTGTGGGGGAAGTTCAGGCTCTGGCCTGGCCAAAATCCTGTTTATATGTGCCCATAAAGCCCACAGAAACTAGAACAAGATCCATTTCAGTTGCAGGAACACTTACTGCCCTTTTTGGATGTTTTTCAGACACTGAATTTAGGAAGCCATCAGTGGAGGTGTAATTCAGTGGTTTGTGCAGTTGCAAGGAGAGTTTTCAGCTCTTCTTCTCAGTCACATGGCCCCTGGGTTTCAGCTGTGGCTTCAGCCCCACCTCTGTATGTGTTCCTTCCACCAGAGTCTGCTCCAGAGTTTGGCATAGCACACGATCCCATCAACCAGGAAGGAGCCAGGGCAGTCAGTGATTGGGGTGAGTATGTTGCCCAGGTGGAAGGCGAGAGTGTAGGAGAGGTGATAGTAGGGACACATGTTCTGGCTCTGGGGGGAGCCCTCCATAGTGCCCATGGAGGCAGGGGCTGGCACATTAGGAGAGAGGCTGGAGGAGTGGGCCCCGCCCCTGCACCACACTCA
>NW_011388928.1:4826-5373 GCF_000754665.1 Bison bison bison
AAGACTCTTGAGAGTCCCTTGGACTGCAAGGAGATCCAACCAGTCCATCCTAGAGGAAATCAGTCCTGACTATTCATCGGAAGGACTGATGCTGAAGTTGAAACTCCAATACTTTGGCCACCTGATGCAAAGAACTGACTCACTGGAAAAGACCCTGGTGCTGGGAAAGACAGAAGGCAGGAGGAGAAGGGGACGACAGAGGATGAGATGGTTGGATGGCATCACTGGCTCGATGAACATGAGCAAGCTCTGGGAGTTGGTGATGGACAGGGGAGCCTGTTGTGCTGCAGTTCATGGGGTCACAAAGAGTCAGACACCGCTTAGGACTTTGCAACAAGTAATTAGTAAAGTTGACCATTTTTTTCATGTATTTTTTGGTCATCTTCATGTGTTTGCAACCCTTCTTCGGAGAAATGTCTATTTAGATCTTACATCCATTTTTTGATTGTTTTTGTTGTTGTTGATATTGAGCTGCATGAGCTGTTTGTATATTTTGGAGGTTAATCCCTTCTCAGTCACTTCATTTGCAAATATTCTCCTCTCATTT
>NW_011388929.1:0-523 GCF_000754665.1 Bison bison bison
ATTATGCTTGAGATTGTGTGAAATAGGTAAGTAAAACTGCAGATCCCAGTGATCCATTTTCTTTACCCTACATGTGGGTGCAGTAGAAACTCAGTGTAAACCATCAGTTTCGGTAGAGCCAACATGCCCTGCACGGACATTTTGTTTATAAAGTGGACAGACTGGATGTGCTAACAAGAAATCTATACTTTGTTCAGCAGATTATTTATCTAATACAGGAGGACCTAGAGTCAAGGGAATGTGTAACGTGGTGATTGTGAGCTAAAATAGGTGACAACATTGAGAGGGTGGCATTATGAATAGTGCAGAAACCTTCACATTTGAACCCACACAGATTAAAAATGGTCAGGACCACTACCAAGCAGCGTGACCTTGAGTAAGATGCTCACCCTCTCTGATCCTCGGTTCCCATGTCTGCAAGTGGGGACAATAATATTCTATGTTATCCCACCCCCAGGCGAAGCCCATTCCTGACCCTCTGATCCCAGCCTCTGCTGGCTCCTGAGGCCAAGGCTCTCATCAC
>NW_011388930.1:0-513 GCF_000754665.1 Bison bison bison
GGACTCTGTGGGAGAGGGAGAGGGTGGGATGATTTGGGAGAATGGCATTGAAACATGTATAATATCATATAAGAAAAGAATCACCAGTCCAAGGTCAATGCATGATACTGGTTGCTTGGGGCTGGTGCATTGGGATGACCCAGAGGGATGGTACAGGGAGGGAGCAGGGAGGGGGGTTCATGATGGGAACACGTGTACACCTGTGGCGGATTCATGTTGATGTATGGCAAAACCAATACAATATTTTAAAGTAATTAACCTCCAACTAAATAAATAAATTTATATTAAAAAAAGAAATTGCAAAAAAATTTAATAAAAATGGAATATCATTTAAAAAATAAATAATTTTTATAAAATGGATTTTATTTAATATCTTTTTTAAAAGAAAGAATATATGTATACGAATAACTGAATCACTCTGTTGTATAAAGGAATTAACAATATCTGAAATCAACTAGACTTCAACAGACATAAATAAGATAAAATAAATTTTAAAATCAACCAGATGTGCCG
>NW_011388931.1:0-543 GCF_000754665.1 Bison bison bison
AATGGAGATTTTCCTATAAGAAAATGGAAATATCTATATTTCATATGAAGCACTGGTTCTTCAGCTACAGAAACATCTATATTGACTGTTTGCTTATGTTTTCACTTGCCTTGAACATTTATGTGTCTACCCACATGAGCTTGTTGCCCATGTTTGTGTGATTTTCTGTGTGGATTGTGTCCAACCACAGCTGACAGAAATGAATGTTACAGACCATGAGATATGGAGCAAGCAGAAGGCTGCACCAGGCATCACAGAGTGTGGGAGACTGGCCCATGCATCTCTGAGGTCGTCCTGTTCAAGTCAGGAATGAGGAAAGAATGGCCAGTGACAACTCAGAACAGTGTGTTCACAAATTTGGGTTTGCATCAAGAGACATAAAGAAGCTCACAGTTTCTGCTGTGTTGATGTGTGTGTGTACAGAAAAAGTATGTGGAAGGCTTGAGGACTCATCCAGTGTAAATTCAGTGTTGTGGGGCTTTTATAGCATAACCTGTGGACCCTTCAGTCTATGATAACTCGGCTGGCCTGTGGAAATGGTTG
>NW_011388932.1:0-630 GCF_000754665.1 Bison bison bison
ACACTTGCCCCAGATGTTCACATGTTTCTCCAGGTATCATTCAGAGATCAGCTCAGATGCCACCTCAGAGAAGCCTTCCCTGATTAGCTCAGGCAATCCACCAGTCCTTGGGCCACCAGTTGCTCTCTGTTACGATACCCCAGTTTTGTTTTCTTTCCTCCTCCCTTAGAACTTGACATAATTTCCATAATTTGTGTGTTTGGACATTCACTGTCTATTTTCCCTTATGGCAAATGAAAGCCCTATGGCATCAGAGCTTCTGCCTGTTCATTATTTCAGCCACTTTGCCTAGAGTGGGGATTCATAGAATATGGCCCATCAGTTGAGTTCAGTTCAGTCACTCAGTTGTGTCTGACTCTTTGCGACCCCATGAATTGTAGCACGCCAGGCCTTCCTGTCCATCACCAAGTCCCAGAGTTCACTCAGACTCACGTCCATCGAGTCAGTGATGCCATCCAGCCATCTCATCCTCTGTCATCCCCTTCTCCTCCTGCCCCCAAACCTCCCAGCATCAGAGTCTTTTCCAATGAGTCAACTCTTCGCATGAGGTGGCCAAAGTACTGGAGTTTCAGCTTCAGCATCATTCCCTCCAAAGACATCCCAGGGCTGATCCCCACTTCAGAATGGACT
>NW_011388933.1:0-639 GCF_000754665.1 Bison bison bison
ACTAATTACCTCCACAACTGTCAAAGCCTTCTTTTTCATTTTATTTTATGGAAGTATAGTTGATTTGCAATGTGTGTTTAAGTTTTGCTGTACAGCAAAGTGATTGAGTTATACATGTATATATCCTTTCCCATTGTGGTTTATCACAGGATACTGAATATAGTTCCCTGTGCTCTACAGTAGGACCTTGTGTATCCATTCTGTATGTAAGAGTTTGCACCTGCTCATCCCAAGCTTCCCCTTGCCCTTCCCTCTACCCCATGCTTGGAAACTACACATCTATTCTTCATTTGTGAGTTGGCTTTTGTTTCATAGAAATGGTCATTTGTGTTGTATTTCAGATTCCGCCTAAGTGATATCATATGGTATTTGTCTTCCTCTTTCTGACTTACTTTGCTTAGTATGATTATCTCTAGGTCAATCCATGTTGCTGCAAATGCAAAGCCTTCATTTTAAACTTCCTCATCTAGATCGTTTATTCCCTCCAATACAATGTCAGAAAGGGATCCCAGAAGCTCATGCCCATCATTGGTGGTGGCTTAGGCTCTCAGTTGTGTTTGACTCTTGCAACCCCATGGACTGTAGCCTGCCAGGCTTCTCTGGCCATGAGATTTCCCAGGCAAGAATCCTAGAATCTTC
>NW_011388934.1:0-789 GCF_000754665.1 Bison bison bison
ATAAAATAGATGGAACTAATAATTAAATCAAATATTCAGTGTGTTTATTTGCTTGTTTGCTTATTTACTTATTTGAGGGGAAAGCAATATTTTGGTAAATATGATTAGGGAAAAAGAAAAAAATATATAAGTATAGGTAGAGGGAATGATGTTAACAAAATGGGTGAATAGGAAGTTCCCCCCGCTTCAAGTGTGTTAGATGCTCTGTTGTGTCCAACTCTTTGGAACCCCAAGGACTGCAGCCTGCTAGGCTTCTCTGTTCATGGAATTTTCCAGGTAAGAATACTGGAGTGGGTAGCCATTCCCTTCTCGAGGGGATTTTCCCAGCCTAGGGATAGAACCCGGGTCTCCTGCATTGTAGGATTCTTTTCATCTGAGCCACCAGGGCCTTCATATCCTTAGAAAAATATCAATGTAGCAGCTATCCATAAACAAAAGTGCCTTGGCAGGAGGCTTGGGACCCAGTTTTCTGCTGAAAAACTCAGGCAGAGTCTAAGGCTGATATAGGATGCTTTCAGAAGGAGGCATGTACCCCAGTGGCCAGCTGGCCCACTATGGTCCTGGCTGCAGTCCTAAAAGCAGCCCTATTTCCCTGTGGACTCTGCTCCAGCATCTGTGAAGATAACAGGTAAGGATGTCCATTTTCACCACTTCTATTCAATATAGTACTGGAAGTTCTAGCCAGAGTAATTAGACAAAGAAAAACGCTCAAATTTGTATACATGTGAAAGGAAGAAGTGTAATTATTTCTATTTGCAGATCATGTGACCATATGTGTAGAAAATCCTG
>NW_011388935.1:0-504 GCF_000754665.1 Bison bison bison
AGAGAGAATGGATTAGTGGAGTCCTCCATTTCATGGCAGCAGTTGCATCATTCTGAGAACAGGTCAGTTTATTTGAACAGTGGTATCTCATTTCAATAGGTGGTGGTGCAGGTGGGCTCCCAAAGCTAGGTCTAGGGTACAAGTGGTATCAGGTAGTTATTAATAAGAGGCATTTCTATGGAAACAAACAAAAAAAAGTGGATGTTAATGATTGGAGCTGGTTATAAACCAGTTTCTGAGCCCAGGGGGTAGTCAGTCAAGAAGTTTTCTAGGTGTGAGGATCGAAGCAACTATTGTAGTTTGAAATGTCTCTATCACAGTTAGCAATATTTCTGGGTGATCAGGTTAACTTTCTGAGTGGCTCGTATAGCAACAGTCATGAAGTCTATTTCAAAATGAGCTGTTGTACCCCAGTGTTCATCGCAGCACTGTTTATAATAGCCAGGATATGGAAGCAACCTAGATGTCCATCAGCAGATGAATGGATAAGAAAGCTGTGGTACA
>NW_011388936.1:0-512 GCF_000754665.1 Bison bison bison
AAATGATTTTTCAATATCTACATATCAATCAATATGATACACCATATCAACAAATTGAAGAATAAAAACCATATGATCATCTCAATAGATACAGAAGAAAACTTTTAACAAAACTCAACATCCATTTATGATAAAAAAAAAAAAAAGTCTCAGGAAAGTAGGCATAGAGTGAACATATTTCAACATAATAAAGGCCAGGTATGATAAGCCCACAACTAACATCATACCCAGTAGTGAAAAGCTGAAAGCGTTTCCTCTACGATCAGGAACAAGACAAGGATCTCTGCTTTTATTCAACATAAGTTTGGAAGTCCTAGCCATGACAATCAGACAAGAAAAAGAAATAAAAGGAATCCAAATTTGAAAGGAAGAAGCAAAACTGTCACTGTAGACAGCATGATACTATATACACAGAAAATCCTAAAGATACCTCCAGAAAATACTAAAGCTCATCAATGAATTTGATAAAGTTGTGGGATAAAAAATTAATACACAGAAATATGTTGCATTTC
>NW_011388937.1:0-600 GCF_000754665.1 Bison bison bison
AAACTGAACAAGTTGACTGATAGAAATGGATGGCAATACTTGGTAATCAGTTGCTGGGTGAAATTCTAAGTTTTGAAGTAAGAAAAGTGGTTTGAAGTTAGCAGAGTAAAGGTTATGACCCAACAGGACATCTAGATGTGTGCTAGAAATAGCCTCCAGGCTGCTTTGATTAATGAATAGAAACTTAAGTCTCTTGGCTGTTGCAGAACAATAAGTGACATACACATAAAGGTATCAAAACTTTTAGTCCAGAATTTGGTCTCAATTTAGACAGAGTGGGGTCTCTCATGGGATACAAGCAAGATGTACCACATAATTTGATTCTGAACTTTGTGTGGCTACATGACATGGAGTTAAATGTATCCTTACGGATCAGCTCATTTGAAGAGGTAGCACCTCAGGCTCTCAGACCAAAACTAACAGCTTTGAAGCAAAAAGCCAGTTGCTCTTTCCCAGTTGCTTCTTTTCTAAAGCTATCACCTTACCATGGATCCTTCATCTGGTAGATTGTTGTCAATAGTAAAATAAAATATTGTCATCACACAGAATCCAGAGAAACCCACTGCAGAGAGTAAAACAAACAAACCCCTCCCCTGCCCC
>NW_011388938.1:0-574 GCF_000754665.1 Bison bison bison
AAAAAAAAAAAAAAAAAGGACAAATGAAACATCTAATATTCACATCAATGTTTACTCAATTTAAAAAGTAAAATTATAAAGTTCAAGACACCTTACCCTATTGCCAGGCCAAACCACTACATAAGTTTATATGGACTTTTGTTCTGAGCAATATGCTGAACACCAGCTTTAAAAAGCAAACCATCCTAAAATCCAGCTGTGCTCCTCCTCTCTGTAGGAGATGGTCAAACAGGTGGGGGAGGAATGCCCTCACTGAGGGAGATGCAGCTTTGAAGGTGGCTGAGGACCAGTCAAGAAGGAATGTCCCCTTCCTAGCTGACCTGAGGCTGCTCCAAGGTCGCATGACCTTGTCCAGAGTTTCTTAGCCAAGTGACATCATCTATTCCCTTTGGTCTAACCACTTCTGAAGACATGTGAAGAGAAAAATAATTCACAATTTCCCTCATGTGTGGGACACAAAAGACAAACAAAAAGAACACAAATAAACAGAATTTTAAAGAAGACAACGTGGACATGATAGCAAATACAAAGATACACAGACCTGAGTAAAGGAAATCAGAAGAGGAGCCTCAAA
>NW_011388939.1:0-622 GCF_000754665.1 Bison bison bison
AGATTCTTTGGATGTTTTCTTTTTATGATTCATGCACTAAATATTATTTTTCTTTAAAGTGAAGAGAGATGAAATTGATCAACAGGAAGAAATGAATCAGGGAGCAGACTTCTGGCTGGAATGTTCTTGGGGCTGTGCTCCGCTTTGTCTAGAAGTCCCCTTTCCTCCCCCTTTACTGGTCCATCTCCTACTCATCCTTCAACATCCAAATTAAATATTTCCTCTATACTGTCTCCCGAATGCAACCCATTCCTTATTTTTCAGCATATTCTATAACTTTGTGCTTTTACATATGTGTTCCAAAAACTCTTATTTCTTGTAGTACAAGCTAACAAGATATATATATATTTTTGCATACATCTTAGTATACCAAAATGTCTATTATGAAAAACTTTTGGATTCAGAGATGCTGCATGAATAGATGCGTGAAAGAATTGATAACTTTATAAAATGAATACAATGGATTAGGTAATTTCTAAGGAAGCTTCCAGGTTTATGAGTCTTTCCCCAAATGTGCATAAAGAGTAAAGATTTCAGTTGTAATACAATTTGCTCAGCAGTGTATATTGAGAAAATCAGTAGTGTAAAAGTTGAAATGCTTTCATTTTAATTCTGTATTTTA
>NW_011388940.1:0-508 GCF_000754665.1 Bison bison bison
GGCAAAAGGCTCAGAATGCACACACATCTACACACACACACAGCCAAACCAGTTACACAGTCGCCATGGTACAGGGCTGAGCACAGCACACACACACACAAACTTGTTGCATATTTGCCAGGGCTCATGGCTGAGAATGGCACACACACACACACACAAACTGGTTTCACAGTCTCCAGGGCACAGTTCTGAGAACAGCACACACACACACACACACACATACACCACCTGGTTACACAGTCCCTAGAGCACTAGGCTGAGATCAGCACTGCCACACATACAGACACACACACACACTAGTTTCACAGTTGCCAGGGCACAGGGCTGACAACAGCACACTCACACACACACAAACCTGTTGCACATTCGCCAGGGCACAGGGCTGAGAACAACACACACACACATAAACCGATTGCACATTTGTCAGGGCACACGGCTGAGAACAGCACACACACACACAGACACACACACACAAACTGGTTGCACAGTAGCCAGGGCACAGAGCTGA
>NW_011388941.1:0-666 GCF_000754665.1 Bison bison bison
ATGCTGCAAGTTGCCACTCATCACAAATCAAATGAAACAAAAATCACCAGGGGTTAAAAAGCCTACACTGGATTATAGTCATGCCATTTGGAACATAAAATTTTACTGGTAATTGCATTCTGCTGAATAAATATCCTGACCTCAGCTTATGGCACATAGTATTCTGATGGTGATTATTTTCACTTAAATGTGTCTGCCTCTAAATAAAATAGGAAAAGGTACAATGACACGAGGTTTGGAGATGGAATGGATAGTCTGTTCATTAAACCAGAGGTTCTGGCGTGGAGTTAGGATTGTGGGTGAAACAAATTACACAGAGATTTATTTCACATTATGTCTTTGCCAAGTTATCTATTGAAGCCATACACTTAACGGTTTTCAAACTCTGTTGTATGTATATAGAGCCAGGGGCCAGAAGTACAGAAGCTGAGGCTCTTTCCCAGACATTCTGTATTCGAATCTTTAGGAGCAGGACTCAGGAATCTACACTCTTAACACAGTTCTCAAGTCTTCAGTGAACTGCCATTTTGACGAATACTGTTCTAAATGTTTACCAGTCTTATTCCAAGGTATCAACGATGATTCAAGTATAAATTGATCTAAAAAGCACAAAGTCTACCACTGGAAATAGGCCAAGGAACAGCAAGTATGATTCATGGGTCAAAT
>NW_011388942.1:0-501 GCF_000754665.1 Bison bison bison
AAATGAATATGTAAAACCATATTATATAGTTCAATAATGCTTCTGGCATGACATGACATAGTAGCTTTTGAACTAAATTATATGTCTTAAAGGCATGAACAAGAATAAATTTTTATCGAACTCCTATTTGTAGCAGTCAATATAGTTAATTTACACAGCATAACAGTTTCTTAAACACAGGACAGGGAACTTGAAGGAGAAAATCTTTAGTTGAATCAAGCAGGCCAAAACTGAAGAGATTCATCCTTAAAAGGATGTTCGTTTCCTCCAGGTAAATAAAAACCTGGCTTATTAAAATTCGTCAACAAATGAATTACCCACTTTTTGCATTATTTAGGACAAAATGTAAAACACAAAACAGATCTCTCTTTACTGTCTGCTGCTGCTGCTAAGTCGCTTCAGTCATGGCCGACTCTGTGCGACCCCTTAGATGGAAGCCCACCAGGCTCCCCCATCCCTGGGATTCTCCAGGCAAGAACACAGGAGTGGGTTGCCATTTCC
>NW_011388942.1:4047-4534 GCF_000754665.1 Bison bison bison
CCCCACCTCAAGTTTCCCTGACTTCTCAGAGCCACCATGAGAAGCCCCCTGAGGTCACCTGCACAAGTCGAGGGAAGCCAGGGTTTCCTGCCTCAACCCGAGAAAGACCTCGAGAGACCTTCTTCAACACGTCTCGAGGCCAGGTTCCCCTCCCATGACTCGAGAGCAATGACGCGCTCCCCCTCGCCACTCGCATGGAGACCCCACTTTCCTGGCGCCCCACGAGAGGCTCACTGACCTCGCCGTCGTACCTCGTGAGAAACCGCACCCTGGGGCCGCCGCTCGAGAACCACCGCCGAGACTCCCCCGTCATCGCGGAGATGAGGGCCTTCGTCTCCTGCATGGCCTAGAGGCCAACCTCGCGACCTCTCTCCAAACGCCTCAGGAGGCTTGACTCCCTTTAGTCCACCCAGTGAGCTCCAAGAGATACCCGTCGCGACTCGAGAGCAGAGCGGGTTCTTTGCTTCCACTCGAGATGAATGCCTGT
>NW_011388943.1:0-779 GCF_000754665.1 Bison bison bison
AATCCAAAATTACTAGACAAATGAAAGAAATGGGAAAACGTGACTCATTCTCAAGAGAAAAGAGATCAATAGAGATCAGCCATGAGATGATCCAGATATTGCAATTAGATAATGAATTTTAAAAGCTATCATAACTATACTTAACATGTAAAGGGATTTATACTCACTATGAAGGAAGAGATAAGAAATCTCAGCTGAGAAATTGGATCTATCCTAAAAGAACAAAATAAAAATTCAAGAACTAAAAATATATATATCCTAAGTTAAATTTACTAGATCACTGTAACAGAAATGAAAATGACAGAGAAAAGTATCTCAGTGAACTTGAAAATAACTTAGATGAAATGGACTTATTCTTTGAAAGACACAATCAAGAATAAAATAGGTAATCTGACTAGGCCTGTGTCTATTAAAGAAATTGAACCAGTGGTAATAAACTTACAAAAAGTGAGGCCCAGAGGGTTTCATCAGTGAAGTTACCAAACATTTAAGGAAGAAATTATAGAAAACTGATATTATTTGTTCCAGAAAATAGAACAGAGGGATATTCTATGAGGGCAGTATTACCCTAATATCAAAGCCAGGTAAAGATATTAGAAGAAAGAAAACTATAGGCAAATCTCTCTCATGGACAAAGTGCAAAAAATCTCAACAAAATACTAGCAAAACAAATCCAACAATGTATGAAAAGAATTTATACCATAATAAAGTTTAATGTTTAAAGTTGAATATTGGTTCATCAGTTGTACAAGTATACCACACTAATCCAAGATGTTAAT
>NW_011388944.1:0-632 GCF_000754665.1 Bison bison bison
GGGGAAACCTGGCGTGCTGCAGTTCGTGGGGCTGTGGACGCTGAACAGCAATCGTTGTTCATACACCATGTCCACCACCAGCTTTAGAGCTTCTCCTTTTGAATATCTCTCAACGCTCCCTTCTCTCCACGTCGTTTGCTTTGCCTTGCTTAATTTTTCAACTTTGGTTAAAAGACTTCAGAGAAGTCGTCTCTAAATCTCCTAGTGTAAACCAGTCCCCCATTGTGCTCTCTTACATTCTTTTTTTCTCTCAGCACTCTTGACATGAGTTTAGCTGTAAATCTATTTGTGGTTATGGCTGTTAGTATGCGACTGCCTCAGTCCTTGCACTTTAGTGCGGAAGTTTCACTCCTCTGGTTACCCTTGTGTTCTTGGCACAAGGACAGTGTTTGGCTTACAGTAGGTGCTCAGTAAACGTTTGTCAAATGGATGGGTTAATGCTCACCTCTCTCCCGTCTACCCGAGCTTCCAGGCTGTGTTCTGCCACTTCCTTCTCCTGTGTGTCTCAAACCCCCTGCTCCTGCTCCTTCCCACCCTCTGTAACGGAGCTGCTGTAGGTTAGGTCCCATCATTCCTCACCTGGAGACTGTAGCCACCTCCGTGCTGGACTCCCTGATTCTGCTCCTGCCCCA
>NW_011388945.1:0-712 GCF_000754665.1 Bison bison bison
TATAAGCATCTGAATGCAGAGTTCCAAAGAATAGCAAGAAGAGATAAGAAAGCCTTCTTCAGTGATCAATGCAAAGAAACAGAGGAAAACAAAAGAATGGGAAAGACTAGAGATCTCTTCAAGAAAATTAGAGATACCAAGGGAACATTTCATGCAAAGATGGGCTCGATATAGGACAGAAAAGGTATGGACTTTAAAGAAGCAGAAGATATTAAGAAGAGGTGGCAAGAATACACAGAAGAACTGTACAAAATATCATCACGACCCAGATAATCACAATGGTGTAATCACTGACCTAGAGCCAGACATTCTGGAATGTGAAGTCTAGTGGACCTTAGAAAGCATCATTATGAACAAAGCTAGTGGAGGTGATGGGATTCCAGCTGAGCTATTTCATATCCTGAAAGATGAGGCTGTGAAAGTGCTGCACGCACAATATGCCAGCAAATTTGGAAAAGTCAGCAGTGGCCACAGGACTGGAAAGGTCAGTTTTCATTCGTATTTCAAAGAAAAGCAATGCCAAAGAACGCTCAAATTGCCACACAACTGCACTCATCTCACATGATAGTAAAGTAATGCTCAAAATTCTCCGACCCAGGCTTCAGCAATGTGTGAACCATGATCTTCCTAATGTTCAAGCTGGTTTTAGAAAAGGCAGAGGAACCAGAAATCAAATTGCCAACATCCACTGGATCATGGAAGAAGCAAGAGA
>NW_011388946.1:0-592 GCF_000754665.1 Bison bison bison
AAAAAATGCTAATATCAAATTTTAACTATTTTTGAAATCCTTGGATCCAGAATTGAGTTACACATGCTAGATTATCATAGATTTTATCAGTATACAATTTTACTTTTTAAATGGAAACAACTTTTCTTTGAAAGTAAAGTGTATTTTTTTTTAAAGGCAAATACACACTGGATATATTCATATTGATCAATATAAATAATATTTATTAAGTATCTACTGTGGACCAGACAGATTTGTAGCTACACTCAATGTAGAGAAACATTTAAGAAGGTTATATGTATAGCATAACAATCAACTTATCATATTTAAATGTTTAAAGAATCTAACTGGGTATTTAAATAGATGGGTACACACGTATTAAAATTAAAGTGTATCTCTATATTTAAGAAGGAATCAATCGTATTATAGTAATTAAATGTATAATAATACTGCATTAGAGTAATTATGGTAGCTAAAGCAAAGGAAGAAGTAGAGTCCCTGAGACATACAGCAACAGGATGACATGAGTATTAGGGGCACAGGCCACATGCCTTGGGCAGGGCTTCTCCAATGTGTAGCTAAAGAATAGCCTGGACTATCATAACATATGGTG
>NW_011388947.1:0-564 GCF_000754665.1 Bison bison bison
GTCACTAAAAAATATACGTGATATAAAGAAAAGCATATCCAGATAGTAGATTTAAAACTGAACGATTTACCCACTAATTGTAAGTTGCCTACACATGTCAATTATAAGACCTACTTTGGGGGACTCCCCTGGTTGTCCAGTGGTTCAGGATCTGCTTTCCAATGCAGGGGACACAGATTTGATCCTTGGTCTGGCAACTAAGCCCTTGTGCCGCAGCAAGAGAAGCCCACACACTGCAACTAGAGAGAAGCCTGAGTGCAGCAGCAAAGACCCATGAAGCCAGATAAAAAATAAAGACCTTCTTTGTCAGATCACATTATGTATAGTAAAAAAATAATCTCACCTTCCTTAAATAAGCTAATAACTTAAAATTAAATGTGTGGAAATACTTATACCTCCAAATCCCAAATCAAACGAAAGCTGGAGAGGCTGAATTAACATCATAAAAGTATACTTCAGAATGAAGATTTTTACGGAAGATAAAGGGCAGTACATAATGATAGAGAATTCAATTCACTGAGAAGACATAATAGTCAGGAATGTGTATGCAATTTCAGAATACAG
>NW_011388948.1:0-556 GCF_000754665.1 Bison bison bison
AAGGCTCTGTTAACTTAGATGTCTGGGAGAAAGTAGGAAAACAGCTAAAAACTTACCATGCAGAACATGGCTCAGAAAAGGTGCCTAATGACGCCTTTTCCTTATGGAATATCATTAGAGATGTCTTAGACCCTGCCCCGGATTCAGAAAAAGTACATCTTAAAAGGGATAGTGAAGAAAATGCTGTAGCTAAACCTGTCCCTGAATCTAAAACAGTTACCTTTAAAGAGGGAAATGAGGTCAAAACTGTAGTTAAACCTGTGGAAAATGAGAAAACGAAGACCTGCCTGACTATCGGCAACTAAGAAAAATGTTAGCAGCCATGACTACTCAGGAACAACTTAAAGATAGGGATGAGAAACAAGATCAGCCTTCCCCAAAAGGAAAAGAGAATTTAGATGAGACAACAGCTAAATATCACTCGGATGAAGATTGGCATCTCTTAAACAAAGATACCCCAAAAAGCCTAAGAGAAACTTCCCCTATCAGGCCATCTGCTCCAAGGAGCCTAAGGGAAACGTCTCCCATTAGGCCATATGCCCCTAGGGATTCCCAA
>NW_011388949.1:0-518 GCF_000754665.1 Bison bison bison
AGGTGGGAAGAACAGTCTGCAGGGTCTTAGAAGTAACCCGGGGCAGAGAAGATGTCTTCAGGCATTGGCAGCTAGCATTGGGGGGGAATTTACAGGGAGAGGAATTAATAGGATATGAGGGTTGGATAAGGAGTCTGAGGAGGAATGAAGAGTCAAGGCTGATGTCTCCACCCTGGCTTAGGCACCTATGTAGGTGGCAGGTGAAATGACAGAGGAATGTGGAAGGAACAGTTTGGAGAAAGAGCAAGAAGATGGGAATGAGGGATCTGTGAGCCATTTGAGTGAAGAGGTGGAGGCTATTTTTGCTGCTCAGGTGTGAGCTTGGGGAATCAGTGTAGAAGTGTGGCCACTGACCCCAGGAGAGAATTGAGTCAGAAGAGACCTAGATGGTGAGACCCTCCCCCAGGAAGAGCTTCCATTAAGCAAGAATGGGGCAAAAGATGGTCCTGCCAGAAAGGCCAAAGGCATCCCCTGAGAGGTGGGTAGGAGAGAAAGGAAGGGGTGGTGACTGACAGCAG
>NW_011388950.1:0-565 GCF_000754665.1 Bison bison bison
AACCTCGCTCAGCCTTTTTTCATTTGTGAACAAGAGGCCTGAACCAGCCATTACTAAAGCTACCTCTAATTCTAAAATGTCAAGATACCATTCTTTTGGAAAATATCAGGACTGATTTGCAATTCCAGTTATCCTCCAGCCTTTGTCAGCTGCAGTGAGGATTAAACCCTGATATCCCCAAGCATCCATTGTATGTAGTGAATTAACTTCTCTCTTGTAGGCCTAATATAGGAGTTCCGTACTCTGTCAGAAGGGAAAAGACAGTCACTGCCATCATCTGTGTTCTGTGGTCCAGATGAGGAACCTGGCGTGAAAAAGCCTTGCAAAGCCCTCTGCAGATCATCCAGCACAGAACACCCAATGGGTGAGCTACGAGGAAGCCAAGGTAGACTGATCTGCTTGCCTTCGCTGGAGGCTGGAATTCCTGTGGAGGCCCAGGTTGGTGAGACAGCTGCCTGGCCGGTTGATTCCAATGAGCTGAGTAAGGAGCAATGTTTTCTCCCTGTTCTGCAACATGAACAGTGTGATAAGCACTTCTCTACTATGGAATGAACTCAAAAATGTG
>NW_011388951.1:0-530 GCF_000754665.1 Bison bison bison
ATGTTTCTAATCAGTCTTCAAATCTCACTCAACAGCAGAGTATTCAGAATCCGCAGAAAAGTTACAAGTGTAAGAAATGTGAGAAAGCCTTTACTAACTCATCCAGTCTAAGTAGACAAAGGAAAATTCATTCAGGGAGTGTGGCAACACCTCTAATCAGAATTCAAAGCTTGGTCAAGATCGGCAAATCCACACTGGCAAGAAACCTTACGAATGTAAGGAATGTGGAAAAGCATTTATGTCTTGCTCACATCTTAGTCGACATCAGCGAATTCACACTGGGGAGAAGCCTTATAAATGTACAAAGTGTGGTAAAGCCTTTAATCAGAACTCAAATCTTACTCAACATCAGCGAATCCATACAGAGCAGAAACCTTACAAAGGTAAGGAATGTGGCAAAGCCACTTTTAGGTGTTCACATTTCAGTCTACATCAGCGAGTTCATGCAGGGGAGAAACCAAACACATGTAAAGAATGTGGCAAAGTGTTTCCTTGTAGCTTATGTCTTACTCAACATCAGATAACTCATA
>NW_011388952.1:0-772 GCF_000754665.1 Bison bison bison
CATCATCTTATTGATGACACACAACTCTTCCACTTCCCACCAGATCTCCAAATCTTCTGTTTATCCTGGGCCAAGTATGCATGTAACAGCAGGTGACACTCTTCTCAAGGTCCCTCGTTCTTGTGAGACACTAAAGGAGGTAAGAGACAAGTTTTAGTGTGTTATGCAGGTTCTATTATCCTCATGGTTCTAGTATGTCCTTATGAGTCACAGTTCGTCCATGCTTTTGTCTGCACCCAACTTTCCCTCAAATGTTACTCTTGCTGGCTACCAGAGAATTCAGTCTCAACACCAGATACAAAGATAACAGCTTTGTATAGACTCCTCCAGCTCTAGTAATAGCCTGAATTCTAATCTCAAGCCTGAATTCTAATCTCAATAACTGATCTCCTATTCGACACCATTAGTGGTTCTGCTTTTCTGATTGTAACTTCAGTGACACAAAGTCTAAGAGGAAAGGACTAAGGAAATGATTTTCATGATGATTCCAGATAACTATGACTAGACCCATGTTTGTCACGTGAGGGTCTTTAGGTGAAGCTGCCTCTTTGATGTATTATGGGGCAAGTATTCAACTTTAGACAACGCATGTTCCGTATAATTGTTTGAAAGTCAAAAATTCAAGACCAAGAATGTATTAGTAGAAAGTTACTCTGGACACCTGTTTCCAAAAGACATGGAAGGAGTTTTTGTTTAGAATTAAATCCTCTGATCCAGACTACAGATGAAGCAACCACAGGATTACCATTTCTTGTCTGAGGTCTGCAGGTGT
>NW_011388953.1:0-642 GCF_000754665.1 Bison bison bison
TCTATCATTGTATGAATGGACAAAGAAAATGTGGCATAAATATACAATGGAATAATAGTCTTTTTTTTAAAGGAAGGAAATTCTGTCATTTGTGACAACATGGGTAGATCTTGAGGGCATTATGCTTAGTGAGCTAAGTTAGACAGAGAAAGACAAATACTGCATTTTCTCACTTACATGTGAATGTAAAAAGATGAATTAGTAGAAATAGAGACTAGAATGGTGACTGCCAGGGATGAGGCAATGACGATGGGGAAAGTGGGTGAAGGTGGTCAAAGAAGCTCATGAAGCAAGTTTGATGAAATAACTCAATATTCCTTATTAAGCACAAGTTACCTTGTGCCAGAAAATGATACAAACTTCCAGCAGTAAGATGAATAAGTTGTGGGGATCTAATGTATAGCATGGTGGATCTGTTAAAAAAAAAAAAAAAAGCATTGTATATTCAGAAGTTGCTAAAAGAGGATATATGAAAAGCTCTCACCACAAACACACACATACACAAAAAGAAATTGAATTTATTTTAAATGAGGTGGGAAACTTGAATCAAAGTAGGGGTAAAATAAAACCTGTTTAATTTATGAATCTTATATATTAATTTACACTTTTTCCTGAGTTGTCATATGCAATCATACAGCATAT
>NW_011388955.1:0-607 GCF_000754665.1 Bison bison bison
GAAATGCAACATATTTCTGTGTATTAATTTTTTATCCCACAACTTTATCAAATTCATTGATGAGCTTTAGTATTTTCTGGAGGTATCTTTAGGATTTTCTGTGTATATAGTATCATGCTGTCTACAGTGACAGTTTTGCTTCTTCCTTTCAAATTTGGATTCCTTTTATTTCTTTTTCTTGTCTGATTGTCATGGCTAGGACTTCCAAACTTATGTTGAATAAAAGCAGAGATCCTTGTCTTGTTCCTGATCGTAGAGGAAACGCTTTCAGCTTTTCACTACTGGGTATGATGTTAGTTGTGGGCTTATCATACCTGGCCTTTATTATGTTGAAATATGTTCACTCTATGCCTACTTTCCTGAGACTTTTTTTTTTTTTTTATCATAAATGGATGTTGAGTTTTGTTAAAAGTTTTCTTCTGTATCTATTGAGATGATCATATGGTTTTTATTCTTCAATTTGTTGATATGGTGTATCATATTGATTGATATGTAGATATTGAAAAATCATTTCATTCTTGGGATAAATCCTAGTTGATCATGGTAAATGATTCTTTTGATGTATTGCTGGCTTCAGTTTGCTAAGATTGTGTTGAGAACATTTGCA
>NW_011388956.1:0-751 GCF_000754665.1 Bison bison bison
AACATGAATGAGCCACAGGTATACATTTATGTCCCCTCCCCTCTTGAATCTCCTTCCCATCTCCCAACCCCATCCCACCCCTCTATGTTGTCACACTAGCACTGAACACCCCGTATTTTAAAGACTATATGTACCCCAATTAATTCATGCTTTCTATTACACTCAAGTCCAATCATTGACCTTCTATTCATTTATTCTTGGACTAATTTTTGAGATTTGTATTAATAGTTGCTTAATTGGCTCTGTCCAAAGGTTATTTTTCTACGTTGGGCACCAGCTGAGAAGGTGAAAGATGTACTGAAATAAGAAGGGAACCAACTGAGAGAGAGAGAGAAAGAGAAAGAAAGAGATTGATTGATTAGTGACCCATAGGACACAACAGACTGTGTTTAGGGGTAATAATTAGGATACTGGAGTTCACAGCATGAGAATAGTGTGAAAAACCTGGAACTTTACTGTGTATTAGCTAAAGGCAGGGATACTAAAGATGAAGAATCACCCCATATCCCAAGCAATCAATTGTTCTTTCATTTATTCAAGGATGTTTTGAAAAACTCCCGAGGCACATGGTACCCAAAATGTAACCACAATACTAAAAGGAACAAAAATATTGTCACAAGATTAGGTAAAGTATTAAATTGTGTTCATTTTACTCAAATGAAAGGCCTATAAATAACTATAATTTGCTTGCTAGCCTTTATATTAAGCTCAACATCATTTCCTAAAATTTAGTCTCCTTTGTTTTTCTTCA
>NW_011388957.1:0-597 GCF_000754665.1 Bison bison bison
TAGCCTTGCACGCAGGCTGGGCCCATGCCTTCCAGCAGAGGCTTCCTTGTGACTCACCTGTTCTCACCCAACCTGCACGAGGCCTGGGCAGGTCCCCTGTCTTCCTTGGAAGATCAGAAGTGGCCTGGATGCTCCTTTCTCTAGAGCTGGAACTGGTCTTTACCCCAAGAGTTGGTACTAGGAGCGCTCTCGCCTCTTGCCCCTGGGTGGGGTGCTTTGGGTACAGGGTTCCCAAAACTGGACTTCCCAGACAGGCAGCATTTTGTGTATATATGAGGGCAGCTCTTTGGGTATATGTGTAAACACATTTTTCTAGGGATGGCTTGTCTCAGATTCCCAAAGAGATTGAAGAACTGAAAGAACCGAGAACTTGCCAGTCTCCACATCCTTAGCTGCCACGTATTCCTTCATCCGAGCTTGATGGGTGACTGAACACTTTAGATGTTCAGGCATTTTCCCTTCTGCTTTTATTCATGGATTCAGATGCTGATATGTGCGAAGGGGCATCTATGAAACATGGAATTCTCATTCCCAAAAGAAAACACGTTAAGTTACTGCTGAAGAATCCACCTGCCAGTGCAGGAGACATGAGTTCGA
>NW_011388958.1:0-626 GCF_000754665.1 Bison bison bison
CTCCTGGGGCCCTGGGCACTACCAGGATCCGCCCCCTTGCCTCTGAAAAATCCAGAAAGTGAACCGGCGCCTGTGCAAGGCCCTGCCTACCCCAGCCCCACAGCTGCCTGGTGCAGCTACACATGTTCCCGAGGCCCCATCCCAGTCTGTGCCTCTCTGCCCCCCAGCAGGCTGTGCACTACCCTGGAATGGGCTGGAAAGTCACCACCCACCCCTAGTCCCCCGTGGGTGAGGACTTACAGGTGGTGCGCAGGGATCCAGTGATGTGTGGTGCCCACTCTGCTCACGCACAGAGTTGCCCTTCCACCCCTCCAGCCTGGATGCTAGGTCTTGTCTCTCAGTCTCATCCTATCACCTCCTGGTGGCCGCCCTCTGCGAACACGCGAGGCAGGTTGGGCCCACGGCTGCAGCCAGGGAGGTTCTCCTGACAAACCCGATACCAAGGGCATGGCTTTAGCACTTTGTGTGCACCTTCCCCTTCCTCTTGGCCTTCTGATCGGTGAGTGAAGATGATCTTGGCTCAGTGCGCTTCCATCATTGTGGTTAGAGCATAGTCACGCCAAGGGCTGCATGCGAATGTGGGTTTTAGAGCTGCCCCAACGGGTAAACTGCTTTTACTAAGTGTT
>NW_011388958.1:4754-5310 GCF_000754665.1 Bison bison bison
AGAATATAATCAATCTGATTTCGGTGTTGGCCATCTGGTGATGTCCATGTATAAAGTCTTCTCTTGTGTTGTTGGAAGAGGGTGTTTGCTATGACCACTGCATTCTCTTGCCAAATCTCTATTATCCTTTGCCCTGCTTTATTCTGTACTCCAAGGCCAAATTTGCCTGTTACTCCAGGTGTTTCTTGACATCCTACTTTTGCATTCCAGTCCCCTATAATGAAAAGGACATCTCTTTTGGGTGTTAGTTCTAAAAGGTCTTGTATGTCTTCATAGAACTCTTCAACTTCTGCTTCTTCAGCGTTAGTCGTCAGGGAATAGACTTGAATTACCATGATATTGAATGATTTGCCTTAGAAACAAACAGAGATCATTTTGTCGTTTTTGAGATTGCATCCAAGTACTGCATTTCGGACTCTTTTGTTGACTATGATGGCTATTCCATTTCTTCTAAGGGATTCCTGCCCACTGTAGTAGATAAAATGGTCATCTGAGTTAAATTCACTCATTCCAGTCCATTGTAGTTCGCTGATTCCTAGAATGTCGATGTTCACTC
>NW_011388959.1:0-562 GCF_000754665.1 Bison bison bison
CTTAGGGCAGGATCCTGTAACTGAGGACCTGCTGGGGGACACCAAGCATGGGCAGTGACACAGGAGTCTTGTTGATGGTGTCCGTGGAACCTCCGTGGTCTTAATGAACTTCTCCAAAGAGTGTTTCACAAGCCAAATTTAGATTCCATTTGGTTTCTTTGGTTTTTTTAACTTTTTTTTTAACTGAATTATAGTTGATTTACAATGTTGTGTTAGCTTTGGGTGAACAGCAAAGTGATTCATATACACATATATAAGTTACACATTTATATATATACACACACAACCACAGGCTTCCCTGGTGGCTCAGACAGTAAAGAATCTGCCTTCAATGCAGGAGATCT
The DNA here is from genome assembly GCF_000754665.1 of Bison bison bison. NCBI lineage: Eukaryota > Metazoa > Chordata > Mammalia > Artiodactyla > Bovidae > Bison > Bison bison. The sequence goes on from NW_011388959.1 coordinate 345, forward strand.
GAATTCAATCCCTGGGTCGAAACGATCCCTTGAAGAAGGTAATGGCTACTCATTCCAGAATTCTTGCCTGGAGAATTCCATGGCAGGGGAGCCTGGTGGACTACTTACTGTCCTTGAGGTCACAAATAGTCAGACACAACTGAGTGACTAAAAAAAAGTACACACACATACACACATATATACGCATTCTTTTTCAGATTCTTTTCTCATACTGTTTA
>NW_011388960.1:0-513 GCF_000754665.1 Bison bison bison
CTCTCATCCTCACAGTGGTTATTGCTGGTCCTGCAGGACTTGGTAGTAATTACCCTGAAGGTGCTCCTCGTGAAGCTTCGCATCCATGGGCAGGTCTCACCTGGACTGGGGATTGCCCAGCTCTCTGGTTTTGTGCTGGGGGATTCCCCTGCAATGTTAGGACTTTGTTAGAACCAGGGAAACTTCTGGTGTTGAGAATTTCCTTGCTCTAATGATGGAGATGACAGTTTCCACACACACTACCTCTTGATGCAGGAACCAGCAGGTACCAGCTGAGGTTGTCCTTGACCTGGGAGGGGAAGAAGGAATCGAATGTCACTAAGAGTCAGAGGAGCCTGGACAGACTTGACCAACATAGAGAGAAAGCCTCTTGATGAAGTTAGAGAGGAGAGTGAAAAAAGTGGCCCCAAACTCAACATTCCAAAATCTAAGATCATGGCATCCAGTCCCGTCACTTCCTGGCAAATTGACGGGGATAAAATAGAAACAGTGGCAGACTTGTTTTCTTGGATC
>NW_011388961.1:0-1106 GCF_000754665.1 Bison bison bison
ATCATTGCATGATCAGCCCCGTGATCAGTGCATGATATCCACGTGATCAGGGCATGAACAGTCACGTGATCAGTGCATGATAAGCCACGTGATCAGTGCATGATCAATCACGTGATCAGTGCATGATCAGTCACGTGATCAGTGTGTGATCAACCACGTGATCAGTTCATGATTAATCACGTGATCTGTGCATGACAGGCACATGATCAGTGTATGATATCCACGTGATCAGTTCATGCTTAGTCATGTGATCTGTGCATGACCAGGCACGAGATCAGTGTATGATCAGCCAGGTGATCATTGCATGATCGCCACGTGAAAATGCATGATCAATCATGTGACCAATACATTGTGGCTACATGATCATTTCATGATCAAACATGTGAGCAGTGCATGATAGCCACATGATCAGTGCATGATCAGTCACGTGATAGGTGTATGATCAGCCACGTGATCAGTGCATGATAGCCACGTGATCAGTGCATGATCAGTCACGTGACCAGGACAGGGTAGCTACGTGATCATTGCATGATCAGCCACGTGATCAGTGCATGATATCCACGTGATCAGTGCATGATCAGTCACGTGATCAGTGCATGATCAGTCACGTGATAGGTGTATGATTAGCCACGTGATCAGTGCATGATATCCACGTGATCAGTGCCTGGTACCCACGTGATCTGTTCATGATTAGTCACGTGATCTGTGCATGACCAGGGAGGTGATCAGTGTATGATCAACCATGTGATCAGTGCATGATGAGCCACGTGATCAGTGCATGATGAGTCACGTGATCAATGCATGAACAGTCAAGTGATCAGTGGATGATGAGCCACGTGATCAGTGCATGATCATTTACGTGATCAGTGCATGATCAGTCACGTGACCAGTACTTGGTAGAAACGTGATCATTGCATGATCAGCCACGTGATCAGTGCATGATCAGCCACGTGATCAGTGCATGATTAATTTCGTGACCAATGCATGATCAGTCACGTGACCAGTACATGGGAGCTAGGTGATCATTGCATGATCAACCTAGTGAGCAGGGCATGATAGCCACGTCATCAGTGCATGATCAGTCACGTGGTCAGTGCATGATCAAT
>NW_011388962.1:0-833 GCF_000754665.1 Bison bison bison
GGTCAAACAGGCTTGCAACTGTCACCAAGTCATCTAAGTCATTCGTGAAACTTCAAGCTTTGAGGATGAGTTATGGTAACCCTAGACTGTTGACAAAAAGCCTAGAAAAAGCAAATTCAAAAAGTTCTTTCTGGAGAAGATCACATTATACTGGGGGTCATACAATCAAGATAGCCAGGCATACGAGAAATTAAGACAACAAGAGTAAGAACCCACAGAGACAAAGGACAACAAAAAAAGAGCTGAAAAGACTTCAAGTAGTGGAATATATATCCATGTAACTAAACCACTTTACTGTACACCTGAAACTGACACAATATTGTAAATCAACTCTATCTCAACAACAAAAGACTAAGCCAAAAGACTCAGGGGTGTGTTTTCATACCTTGGGTTTGGATATGGATTCTTAAAGATGACACTAAGTAACCACCAACAAAATAAACAAATAGACAAAGTGAACTTCATCAACATTAAAAACTTCTGTGCAAAGGACATTATCAAGAAAGTGAAAAGACAACTTATGGAATGGGAGATAATATTTTCAAATCACATATCTGATAAGAAATGAATATCCAGAATATATAAAGAATGCCTACAACTCAATAACAAAAAGACAAATCCAATTTTAAAATAGGAAAAGAGCTTAAACATATGCTTCCCCAAAGAAAATACACAGATGACCAATAAACATATGAAAATAGGCTCAACGTCATTAGCCATTAGTGAAATGCAAATCAGAACCAGGGGATACCACTGTATACCTACTAGAATGGCTAAGCTTGTTTGTTTTTAAGGAAATAAAGAGTGTTGGTGAGAAAGTAGGACAACTAGAA
>NW_011388963.1:0-656 GCF_000754665.1 Bison bison bison
CCCCATGGACTGCAGCCTACCAGGCTCCTCCACCCATGGGATTTTCCAGGCAAGAATACTGGAGTGGGGGTGCCATTGCCTTCTCCGGGATGCCATTCTAAGCTTTGGCAAATCTGTTTCTTTCCTCAACTATCATCTTTTGAAACATATGACATTGAGATTCTATCATTTCTTATTTCTGATTACTACTGATGCATGCTTTGTTTTCTTCATTCCTCTGGTTCTGCTCTTTTTAATTGTTGAAGATCATATGAATAGGTATCAGAGGGAAATTCTGTAGTTTCTTTCTACCATCTTTACACAGTCTTATTTTTTTGGCCGGGTGCTGGGCCACTGCAGTGAAACCCTGGAATCCTAACCACTAGGCCACCAGGGAACTCCCCCTACACAGGAGTCTCTTTTCTTAATTGCAAACATGCTTAATTGAAGGCATATTAATTATATTTAAATGATAATGACACATAATAACAAAATTTATAATCTTGAGGAACTTTGGTCTTTAGAACCTAAAATCCTTTAATACATCCTCTAATTACTAGATCATATCATGTATTCTCTTCATCATTTAATTGTTCCTAGATTACTTAGTGAATACCTATTATGTGCCAGATACTATTCTAGGTGCTGAAGACGAAGCAGTTAAAAAAAAAAAAAAA
>NW_011388964.1:0-743 GCF_000754665.1 Bison bison bison
TCACTTTGAGACACAATATAATACACAAGAAGATACAGAACAGTCTGGAATACACCAGGCTATGGCAGGTTACTAAAACAAAGCCAAACAGTGAAACAGCATGTTGGGGAAACAATGGAAGCTGAGATACAACTCAGCCTGGCTCTGAATCCATCCTGATTTTATATTTATACACACACACACACACACACACACTGAGTTGCACTAGAAATTCCAAGATACGTGGATTCAAAGGTAAGTTAAACACGGTTCCTGTTCTCAAAGGCTTTAATATAAGCATATGAGAATAGAGAGTCAGAAGAGCTAGAACACTGAGATACATGTGGTCTATATAAAGACGCATAAAAAGCCTTCCCAGAAGAGGTAGAAAGGTTTCTCAGATTTCTCAGAGTAACTTTTTGTTAACCTCCCACAAGCTACTAAACTATGAAAACCATAAAGTTCCTGCTTTAGGTGTTCAGAAGTTGCTTACAGTGCTTGCTACTCCCTACGATCCTAAAAAAGATAAAGGTTAAATGGAAGCTATTTGGGGTGAAAAAGAAAAGCACAAGAGGTATGCGTACCTTTGTAGGAGTGAAACACAGGGGTTGGTCAGGGATCCCAAAGTTTCTTTATCTGTAGCTGATGATTGTCATCATTCCACTGATACTAACTTTCTTCTTCTAGAAACTAGATGGTCTGTTTTCTAATTCCATTCCCCAAAAACTTTCTCCTAGTAGACCAGGCAGTAGTCTCTGATATAA
>NW_011388965.1:0-509 GCF_000754665.1 Bison bison bison
CAGAGCTGCTCAGTGCCATAGGGCACAACTGCAGGCTCCTTCCTGGCAGAGACCCACCACCTGTAGAGCCTTTACTGAGGCCTTCCAATTCAGTGGCAAACCACAGGACTAGGGACAAGGCAACTGACACCAGGGTCATATTGCTTCTGCACTGTCTGTAAGGTAGAATCTGAATCCATTCGGGTTCATTGTCTCCTTACTGGCCAAGCCCGTAGAAGGTGACAAGCCAAACTAACAACTGCAGTGGTGCCCGAGGCCCTGTAGCTCCTGCGCTGTGACTTAGGGACTGGCTGCCTGACTACGTGACACAGTCTGGTGTTGAGTTGTGTGATGTTGTGTGACCAGAATATTGGCTTATTTTCTTTGTCATCACACAAAGCAAGGAGCACAGTTTTCACTACATACTATGACTTAGGATAGCTTTGTCAGTCCTCATTAACAAACCCACCTTAGAATGGATGCCATATCTGATACCAGCTATTTAATCTGCTAATATAAATAAATATATT
>NW_011388966.1:0-685 GCF_000754665.1 Bison bison bison
CATAAAAAGCATGGTCCAGGAGCAAGGACATAGAGTTCCAAGCTTCTAGTGTCCCTTCACAGGGTTTCAAGGGGACTTGAGAGGAGGAGTTCAGCCACCCTTCTTGGAAGTTCGAATACTGTTCTGTTGCTGATACCCAAGTCAAAAATATTCCATTCATCTCTAACCCAAGAATGGAACTAATTTAACTACAGAGGAAATTGATTTTGTTCTGATAAACAGGGATTACCACCATGACCCTATGAGAAAAGTCCTAAGAATATATATATCCTTATAAATCACTTACATACTTGACACAGGCCACAGCATGCCTTTTCATGCCCATGTCTTTATTCATGTTTGTCCCGCTACCCTCATCTGCCCTGCTCTACCTGGTGAAGTCAAGTTGATTATCCACATATCATATCTTCTAAGAAGCCAAGGATGTCCTTTGCTTTCTTTTCATTTACACATAATGAATCATCTGACAAAGCATGCTCTGGGTCAATTCATGGAGATGGAAAAGATAGGGACATCATTGGAGGGACCAGGCAGAGGGACCTTCAATTTCACAAGTATAACTGACCATTTGTATTTGTCTTCCCACTAGGTGGTAAAGTTTGTGAAATCAGAAATCTTGCCTTTGTTATTTTTAATGCACAGGGCCAGCACAAAGCCATGTGCACAGAACATCCACAGTAATATC
>NW_011388967.1:0-773 GCF_000754665.1 Bison bison bison
CGACTTCACTTTCACTTTTTCACTTTCATGCATTGGAGAGGAAATGGCAACCCGCTCCAGTGTCTTGCCTGGAGAATCCCAGGGACGGGGGAGCCTGGTGGGCTGCCGTATATGGGGTCACATAGAGTCGAACACGACTGAAGCGACTTAGCAGCAGCAGCAGCAGCAGCAGCAGCAATCTTAACTCATTGCTGGTTTGTGCACTGTAGATGGGAGTAGATACCATGATGTAAAGCAACCTAAGCCTGTGCCCTAAGACTGGGAACCTGGTGATAAAGCCAAAGCTTTATCCTCTTATTTCTCTGAGGGAATGTAAGTCACTGATTTCCTCCCTCCATAAGAGGAATTTAGGGTGTTTCCAATGGTAAACATTTCATTGTCATTGACCCACTTCAGGTAATAACAGAAGTAATGAAAAAGTAGTGAGTTATCTGGTCCTGTTAGGGGTATTAGGAGTATTTTAATAAGTGAGGTGGATAAATGTTGGCTACAAGGGGCAGGGTCCTGGTTGTAGGAGTTAGTAAGTGGCTTAAGAACAAATTGATAAGTGGCAATAGACCAGATGTTCCATAAAAGTAGAGAGGAGATTTGATTCGGGGATATGTTTGTAACTTTAGGAGAAAGGTGGCAAGGGTTTGGCCCTGCAGAGCTAACTCTCAAAGTGGGAGACATTATTCCTGGAAGCCCAAATTCCCTTGAAGAGGTGTCATCAACAGATGGACTCCTAGCAGGCATTGTGTGCCTGTCACCCACCCTAGTGGATGCACTGAAAG
>NW_011388968.1:0-623 GCF_000754665.1 Bison bison bison
CTTAACTTTGGAGTACACATTTAAAAATATTCTCCGTTGTAGTCTTTTTAACATGTTGTGTGACAGGCACGTCTGCTGCATGCCTGGTGATTGTTCTGAGGAGAAGCACTTGGATGATGATTATGTGAGTTATGATCTAGACTACCACTCTCTTGAGAAGAGCAAGCTTTACTCCACAGAATGACAGTCAAATCATGGTCACTCAGAAGTGCGCATTTGACAGATACTTTCTTATACTATTTCTATTAATGTTATATGAATATTCTTGTTGACTTTAATGAATGAGGCCAATCAATTTTCTATTCATGTCTCCAGGATATGAATTTACCTCAGTGTGTATCTTTGCTTCTGAAAATTTGAGGATTAGTGATTTAATTTCCATTACTTACAAAATTTCTAATTCTATGGTTTAATTTTGACCTGACATAATTTATCAGGATGATGTTACATCTTTAAATGATGCTTTAAAATAATATTAAAATTAATTGTAGGCATTGTGATCTGGGCACACAACTTAAAAAAATATTTTTCCCCTGGAGGAATTATGGATATTTTCTGTGAAGTCTAATGTATGATAATTTTCATGGATGGTTTATAGATATTTGAAACAAGTTATATTTCCT
>NW_011388969.1:0-863 GCF_000754665.1 Bison bison bison
TAGTGGTAAAGAATCTGTTTGCCAATGCAGGAGACATAAGAGAGATGGGTGCAATTCCTGGGGTGAGGAAGATCCCCTGGGAGGAGGGCATGGTAGCCCACTCCAGTATTCTTGCCTGGAGAATCCCCATAGATGGAGGTGCCTGGTAGACTATAGTCCGCAGGGTCGCAAAGACTCAGACACTACTGAAGCAACTGAGCACACATGCTTGCATGGAATCACCTAAGGAATAATTTCTATTAGAGAACTACTCCAAACATTGGAACAGCTTAACTTCAAGAGGTTTATAAAACAAGGCTAAGGAAGCAAGCAAAACTCAAAAAGAGCAAGTAGGAACTTAGGAGGAAATCTGAAGGTACTAGCCCCAAAAGCCAAGCAAAGAAAGCATTTTAAGTGCTTAAGGAGTGATTCATGTTGTTAAATGTTGATGTAGTTTAAGAAAGACTTAGAGAATTGACCATTAGATTTAGCATCCCAAAAGTCACTCATGACCTTGATAAGAGCAACTCAGTGAATTCTGGGGGGCAAGTGTCTTATTGGAGCCAACTTAAGAGACTGAGAGTGGATAAACTGGTGATTGGATGACTAGGTAACTATTTGGAATAGTTGTGCAGTAAATGAAAGCAGAAAAACTAGTTGTTCACTGGAGGGGAATTGGTCAAGAGACAGATTTATTTCATGCATGCATGCTAAGTTGCTTGAATCGTGTACAACTTTGTGACCCTGTGGACTGTAGCCCATCCAGGCTCCTCTGTCCATGGAATTCTCCAGGCAAGAATACTTGAATGGGTTACCATAGGAATCTCTTATCTCCCCTGCACTTTCAGGTGGGTTCTTTACACCTAGATCAAGAGGGGAAATAA
>NW_011388970.1:0-663 GCF_000754665.1 Bison bison bison
AGTTCTGAAGTATCCATTTAGTTATGCATTATGACATCACCCAACTATAAAAGCTGCATAGCATTCTTATTACCTTTATTTACTCATTATCTGTACCTTTATTTTAAAATATAGTTTCCATGAGAGCAAAGATTTCTTTACTTTTTACTGAATTCTCAGTGTCTAGAAGAATGCTTAGCACATATAGCTGACATTCAATAATTATGAGTTGAGTGAATAAATAAATGGATGAGTAGGAGCTATTTGGATATTTACATACTTTGCTTACTTTTATTACTTAGTTCTCTTAGGATGAAAATTTTACCCACCAACCCCACTTCCGATTCCTTCACATAATCATCATCATCCAAAAATTTAGATATTTCAAAGACCATTGTACATATTTTATAATGTGAATAATATTCCTTGAAAACTTGGAGACACTGTAGATAGATATATATATAATACTGTTATTTAATTATTGTCATACTGTGAGCTCAAAGAGTGTGATTTTTTTTACATGTCTTTAATTGTCTTTGTGTAATATGTGGTACCAATACCATAAGATACATAGTCAATATTTTATAACCATATTACTAACTTTTAAAACCTGTAAGATTAAAATAGTTTAAATATTTTCTACTTTCATATATGCTATTAAAGAAATGTGACAATTATTGTCAT
>NW_011388971.1:0-623 GCF_000754665.1 Bison bison bison
AAGGGTGAAGAACTCTAGAATGGGTAGTGATGTGATAAACGGGTTTCAGCAGTAGAGGCTATAACTTTTATTAATTTTTAAAATTAACATTCTTTCTTAAGTGCTCTGAGAGATAGAGATTGATCTTCACAGAAACTTGACTTGATTTAACATGTACTTTCACAACTGGTAAAGAAGTGTTCCAAAAGTGGTGTCTCATTTTGCAATAGAAAACCCAGCAGAAAGGTACCATGAGATCTGAATACCACAAGGAATGAACTATATCAGACATACCTGTATTGTATCTTGTTTTCTAAACTGTACTTGTCTCCTTAGCTCTTGGAACTTACACGGAGACCAGGGATCTATCTGCCAAGGCAGATATCCAGAGTCTTGGAACCCTTTAATTAATTTTGAACTCACATATAGCACATTTTTTTTTTCAGAGAAGGGTACTGAAATGCCATGTGGTGGTGATGGTTTCGTGGCTAAATCACATCTGAGTATTGAGACCCCATGGACTGTAGCCTGCCATGCTCCTCTATCCATGGGATTTCTCAGGCAAAAAGAAGTGTTGTTATTTCTTTCTCCAGGGGAGCTTCCTGACCCAAGGATCAACCCCAAATCTCCAGCATTGCAGGTGG
>NW_011388972.1:0-592 GCF_000754665.1 Bison bison bison
CCATCACTTCATGGCAAATAGATGGAGAAACAATGGAAACGGTGAGAGACTTCATTTTGGGGGGCTCCAAGATCACTGCACATGGTGACTGCATGTGCATGTGCAGTTGCTTTTCACTTGGTATAATGTTTCAGTTATGCAAGATGAACCAATTCCAGAGATCTGCTGGGTAACATTGTGCCTATATTTAACATTACTGTATTGTGTGCCTAAATATTTAAGTGAGTAGATCTGATGTTAAGTGATTTTACCACATCAATCATTTGAAAAGTTGATTGTCTTGCTCCCTGTCCAGGACAGAGGAAGATGATTAAGTGCAAGCATTTAGAAAACTCTTTTATAATGTTAGTGAGAATGTCAATGTGTGCAACCATCGCGGAAAACAGTATTGAGGTTCCTCAAAAAATTAAAAATTGAATTACCATATGATTCAGCTAGCCCACTTCTGGGTTTTAATCCAAAAAAATTAAAATTAGACTCTCCAAGAGATATTTTCATTCCTGTATTTGTTGCAGGATTATTCACAATAACCAATACAGGGAAGCAGCCTAAATGTCCGTTGATGTATCAATGGATAGATATATGATATATA
>NW_011388973.1:0-635 GCF_000754665.1 Bison bison bison
CTGCCAATGCAGGAGACATAAGAGACTAGGGTTCGACCCCTGGGTGGAGCAGAGCCCTTGGAGGAGGGCACTGGCAACCGGCTCCAGTACTCTTGCCTGGGGAATTCCAGGGACAGAGGAACCTGGCGGACTACAGTCCCTGGGGTAACAGAGTCAGATGTGACTGAAGCAACTTAACACGCATGCACTCTTCACTAAACTACAGGTTTTATTCAGATTTCACCAGTTTTTTCTTTACCTGTTCCCAGATCCAGCCTAGGAGACCCTATATATTCACTCTACCCTTGTGTTTTATTTGATATCAACTATCTTTGATATCAAATACTATCACTATCTTGATTAAAGCAATTGTTCCTTTCTTTCTCTAGAAAAATGCACAGTGATGTGTATACACATACACACACACACACACACACACACACAGAGTCTCCCCCTATTATTTTGGCCTCACTGCGTGGCATGTAGGATCTTAGTTCCTGACCAGGCATTGAACCCTTGCCTCCTCAGCGGAAGCAAGGAGTCTTAACCACTGGACTCCCAGGCAAGTCCTATACACACACACTTTTGATTAGACAAAACTGACAAGAATTGTCTGGAACTGGCCAGAACTGTCTGGCATTGTTGGATATCTTCCC
>NW_011388974.1:0-726 GCF_000754665.1 Bison bison bison
GAACACTGGAGTGGGTTGCCATTGCCTTCTCCACTGGTATACAAATAGCTGCTAAAGCTTCTACTTTCACTTCTTTTGGACATATACATAGGAATGAAATGACTGGATCATATGGTAATTATATTCTTAATTTTTTGAGGATAATAAGTTTTTTTAAATGAGACTGAGGAGGCAGAGAAACATAAAGTAGATGCATTATTATATTAGAGTCTCCCATTTCACCACACATCTATTGGGTGCTCACCATGTGCTCAGTGCTGTGTCTGATATAACTTGAGACCTTATAGTTCCTTCTTGGCTCTCACTACAATGTCATCTCCATAAAGGTGAGGATTTTTGCTTATTTTCTTCACTGCTGAATGCCCAGAACCTAGCATAGCACCTGACATTCAGTAATTTTTTTCACCAAATACTACTGAATATCTAGTATGTATCAAGTACAAAATGATCATGAAAGTCAGTGAGGAAAGCGATGTTTCCTGTCTTCTTGACTCGTGAGCAGAGTGGGTGAAAGGAGGCAACAGGGTCTTTCCCCCATTACTCTGTGCTAAACACTGGTGATACCCTACTTGCAAAGGGAGAAAGGGGTGAATTTAAGACCAAGAGAGAGCAGCTCAGCTAGAAATAAAGATCAGCGGAGACAGAAGCTTTTTGTGTTCCTAGACAGACAGCTGCCCATTCACAATACTGAAGCCATATTGAATTAGGAAGAGAGCAGAGAGCAGT
>NW_011388975.1:0-500 GCF_000754665.1 Bison bison bison
TTTCTGCACAGACAAACAACCTCCATGGAGCAGGCTTCCTTTAACCCAAACAGCTGAAGCCAAGACTCACCTTCCCAAAGCTGCCCTTCCCCAACACTCGGATGAACTCAAAGTTGTCGATCCCAAGTCGGTTGGAGGAATTTACCCCAATGCCATTTCCTTCTTTGGTGCTCTCCTTTCCTTGTCGTCTTAGGGTTGATCTAGAAACAAGCTTCTGCAAAGAAGAAATACATGGAATCAGAAATCCCAGTGGAACTTGAAGCAGTTACAGATGGAGAAGACCTTACTTGCAGCTTCACCCCTCAATATAGCACATGGGGAGAGATTAATACAGCTTGACATGTGATCAGCTTTTGCCACTCAAAGCTGCTTCAGCATAAACTCCTGATCTGTGCTTACTGTATTTGGGTAAGAATCATTTAAAAAAAAAAAAAAATTGGAGAAGGCAATGGCACCCCACTCCAGTACTCTTGCCTGGAAAATCCCATGGACAGAGGAGC
>NW_011388976.1:0-536 GCF_000754665.1 Bison bison bison
AATGGCAACCCACTCCATGTTCTTGCCTGGAGAATCCCACGGACGGGGGAGCCTGGTGGGCTGCCGTCCATGGGGTCGCACAGAGTCGGACACGACTGAAGTGACCTAGCAGTAGCAGTAAGGAGGTAGGCTGGTTACCAGGTGACTAACCACATGATTAAAGGGTTAGAACTATCAGTACTACAAACCCTGACCCTCCTGGAGGGAAGAAGGGCTGGAGATGGAAACAATTGCTCTGGTAAATGATTAAATCAATCATGCCTATGTAATGAAGCCTTTGTTAAAAAAGAAAAAGAAAAGAAACCCAAAGAAGTGGGTTCAGAGGGTTTCTGGATTGGAGAACAGATGGGAGAATCGGGGTTGGTGATAGGCTGAGAGGGCATGGAATCTCCTTACACTTACATAGGGCAGTTCCCAATTTTATCTTTTTATAATAAATCAATCACCAGTTGTTTCTGAGTTCTCTGAGCCACTCTAACAAATTAGTTGAACCAAAGAAGGGATTCACTGGACCCTCAAATATATAGCTGGTCCTT
>NW_011388977.1:0-626 GCF_000754665.1 Bison bison bison
CTGCTGCACACCACAGTAAATCAGTTACATATATACACTCATTTTTGACTATATATATATATATATATAAATTCTAGAGTATTGACAGAGGAGCCTGATGGATTACAGTCAATGGGGTCACAAAAATTTGGGCACAACTGATTGACTAAGCACAGCACATGGAGTATTGAATAGAGTTCCATATGTTGTATAGTAGAGCCTTATTAGTTGTCTACTTTGTATATAACAGTGTGTAAATATAAATCCCAATCTCCCAATTTATTCCAGACACTTTTTCTTGATCTCCTTGTTCTTTGACCATCTACTTTGGAAGGTGAACATTTTACAACCCAGGAATGTCTTTCTCGAGAACCTGTGAGCCCACCTTCCCAAAAGTGATCATCTGAAAAATGGGTCCCTTTGTCCCAGTCTGTGTGGAAAGGCAGAAGCTTCATTTCCACAAGTGCCAATGACTAAGCACAGATGGGAACCTTGAGGCTGAGGGCCTGTGTTATGTTCTCATTAGCTCACTCGGTGTTTACAAATCCCCCTATCCCCAGTCACTTGTTTCAGGGGAGTTGAGTTCAGTCTTTCTCCTTGCAGTAGTCTTGACCTTTATCACAATGTCTTGAATAAAGTTTTCCTTG
>NW_011388978.1:0-517 GCF_000754665.1 Bison bison bison
AGGTTTGAACACCAATTTGAGGGAATCGAGTTTATGGATTTAAACCAATCCCAGGTCATTATGCAAATCTCCATTCACACTTAACATTCAGAATATTCCTTTCTAAGGATCCTTCTCATTTCCTCAAATAAACAGAAATTTTTATTCTAGCAAATAGATGACATTGGAGGTAGGGGGTGTGTTGCGGGCAGGAAGCACAGTGTTAAGGCTACCTGTCAATAACAACTCCATGGGAAGAATGAGAAAAGCCCAGGGAATACTGAAAACAGAAAGAGGTGGCTAGGAAAACCACTGTTTGCCTATTGAGATAAAGACCATCGAATCCATTAAGACAAGTGATTCACTAAAAATGTCTTTATTTATTTTTTTTTTTAATTTAATTTTATTTTTTTTCAATTTTTTTAAATTTTATTTTATTTTTAAACTTTACAATATTGTATTAGTTTTGCCAAATATCGAAATGGATCCGCCACACGTATACATGTGTTCCCCATCCTGAACCCTCCTCCCTCCTCCC
>NW_011388979.1:0-794 GCF_000754665.1 Bison bison bison
CATCCATTTCTTCCAGGTTGTCCATTTTATTGGCATACAGTTGCTGATAGTAGTCTCTTATGATCCTTTATATTTCTGTGTTGTCTGTTGTGATTTCTCCATTTTCATTTCAAATTTTGTTGATTTGATTATTCTCCCTTTTTTTCTTGATGAATCTGGCTAATGGTTTGTCAATTTTATTTGTCTTCTCAAAGAACCAACTTTTAGGTTTGTTGATTTTGGCTATGGTTTCCTTTGTTTCTTTCGCATTTTTTTCCACCATAATTTTTATGATTTCTTTCCTTGTACTAATCCTGGGGTGCTTCATTTTTTTTCTACTTGTTTTAAGTGTAGAGTTAGGTTATTTATTTAATTTCTCTCTTATTTCTTGAGGTAGGCTTGTATTGCTATGAACCTTCCCCTTAGCACTGCTTTTAAAGTGTCCCAAATGTTTTGGGTTGTTGTGTTTTCTTTTTCATTTGTTTCTATGCATATTTTTATTTCTTATTTTTTTTTTAATTTCTTCTGTGGTTTGTTGGTTATTTAGAAGTGCATTGTTTAGCCTCCATATGTCTGTGGTTTTAATATTTTTTTTCCTGTATTTGACATCTAATCTTACTACATTGTGATCAGAAAATACGCCTGAGATGATTTCAATTTTTTTTTGAATTTACCAAGGATAGATTTATGGCCCAGGATGTGATCTATCCTGGAGAAGGTTCCATGAACACTTGAGAAAAAGGTGAATTTCATTGTTTTAGGGTGAAATGTCCTATAGATATCAATTAGTTCTAACTGGTCCATTGTATCATTTA